>NC_034600.1:37818415-37821755 GCF_900095145.1 Mus pahari | reverse complement strand
AGAGAGAGAGAGAGAGAGAGAGAGAGAGAGAGAGAGAGAGAGAGAGAGAGAACTCAATGTAGAGTCACCTGTCCCTCCCATGGTGCCTATGCCTCTGCTGCTGGCCTCTTCACATTACATTAGACCATCCTCTGCTTCAAACTCTCAGCATTCAGGTGTCTGGCCAGGCCCTGCCCTTCCTGTGTCTCTAGAGACCGTTTTCTTCCTGGCCATTACTCCCACCTGTCTATACCTCCATCACTGTGAGTGATGGGGACACCTTCCCCTCTCTCTGCTATTAATGGGGTCAGGCTGGGGGCGGTGTATAACCCGCCTACTTCTTTCCTTCTCTGCTTGAAGAACAGATCTCAGAATGTTTTTGTTTTAATTCACAGAGCTCTCAGAGCACCACACACATACTTTTCCCTCAGGAGATAGCAGGAAGAACTTAGAAATGACGACTAGTCGTTTCTTCTACCATTTCTCTCAGGTCTGTTCACGTGTCTTCATCTAATTCTTTTCTGGTTTGCACCTAAATCATTCTCTCACCAAACAGTGAAACGACTCAAATATGCTGCACTCTTCATCTGAGGCTTACACTTTAAAATCTAACTTATACTCTTACTATAGTCCCTAGTTGGTTTACAATAACATCTTCTTGTGATACAATCTAGAGGAACTATTGTGATCAGCGTACAGGGAAGTTGTTGTGAAACCTCACAACGAGAATGTCAACATTCCTATCTCCACCCTCTCTGAAGACTCCAAAATTATTGCAGTTAGATTATAGGACACACTGTTTTGGGCAAGGGCACACTTAAGATTCATTGTTTTCTTCAACATTTTCTTTTATGGACTCTTAAGACATCATGAAGTTCTATTTAGTGAGTTGAAAGCAAAACAAACAAACAAACAAACAACAACGACAAAAAGCACTTTCTTTCTCTGGCCTCTCTAGAAGAGCAGTTATAGATCAGGGTGAGTGAGGAAAGGAAGAAAAACACACGTTCTATCTCACAGTCTTTTTACATATATAACTCCCCCACTTACCCCTAGCCTGTCACTCACTCTGAGATAGTTTTCTTACTCATGCTCATAACCCACCTCAAACATTGCCTCACATACAGTCTGTAGAAGGTAGCTTCCACCGTTGGGAATAATTTAACCTTAATACGTGTGAATAGATTTAACGTTGAACCTAAGTATTGGCACTCTCTTTTCTTGTCAATTGGCTTTCCTGAGAAAGAGAGAGTTTCTATGTTCACAGTAACTGTGTCTACCACATCACTGTGTTTCATCACGTGTCTCCTCCATGAACAGAGAACAGAGGACCATAGATCAGGATACATTTTTGGTTTTGTTGTTGTTATTTTGTTTTCTGATTTTAAGAGAGTGATTCAGTTTGTAGCCAAAGTTGGCCATACCTCACCTAGAGTTCAAACTGGCTTCAAGCTTATGGAAATCATTCTGCCCCTGCCTATGAAGTGTTGGGATAACAGACATGGGCCATTACTTTTGGCTCTCAGGGAATCCTTTCCAAAGAGAGGTACATTCACTCCTACATGATGAGAGCTTCCTGGTGTTCTTGTGGATTCTCTTAGCAGCCATGAAACAGAAAAAGTACTAACCCCAGTTAGAGACTGCACTGTCATAGTTTTCCAAAGGAGTAGAACCATTAGGATATGAATGTGTGTGTGTGTGTGTGTGTGTGTGTGTGAATTATTTTTACTTATTTCATTTTATTGTTTGAGAAATTTATGTATAAATACAATGTATTTTCTTGAAAATCCATTCCCAATCCTCCTCTCCAATTTCTCCCTATCTCCCCAATCACATTACCCTCCCCTCCTAAGATGTCTATCTGCCTGTCTGTCTGCCCCTCTCAAAAAATCCTATATGCTGCCTATATCCACAGGTGTAGGGCCATCTGCTGAAGCATGGAGAGCCATTTGCGTGCTGCATCTCTGAAGAAAACTCACTTCCTCCACACCCCCACTCCAGACATCATCAATTGTCAATAGCTCTCAGCTAAAGTGTCCATGCTGGGATTTGGTTGGCTTGATCCCGTAAATGTCTTGTGCGTGCATGTAGTCATGAGCACTGTGAGTTTATGTGTTTAAGTCTTGCCATTCCAGTAAATAATGTTTTGTTGCCGGCATCTACTATGTCAGGCTCTTAAAATCTTTCTGTTGCTTGTTCTGCAATGATCCCTGAACCTTGCAGGGAGGAGATGTGCCATAGATGGTCCATTTAAGCTGCGAAGTCAATAGTCTCATATTCTCTACATGTTTCCCAGTTCTCTGGATTAATCACCACCTATGGCGAAATGAAGCTTCTCTACTGAAGCCTGAGAAATGAACTAATCCATGGGAATAAAGATAAGAACTATATTCATTTAACAGAATAATAGTATTATGTTTTCCCCCTTAAGCCTATGGCCTGACCAGGAACAAGCTTTGGGTCCAGTTAACAGTATCAAGCATGAGTTCTGTACGTGGAGTAGGCTTTAAATCCAATCAGAAATGTTACTCCCATAACATTTATGCCTGTAGTATACAAGTGGGCCTGTTTTCCCAGACCAGTCATTATTGTAGCTCACAGGGTTCTCAACTGGATAACACTCTTGATGATTCTTCTATCCTAGTAGCGCAAACAGAACTTCTCAGCACCATGATAGCTAGCCAGTAAGGAGGGAGCTTCCCTGTCAGTACTACTTTGATTTCTCCATGTTCCATGACTCAAGTATGTAGTACCTTCAGCAACGGGGTCTCACTATCAAGTTCTGGAGGGTGCCCAAGAGCAATGGTAACAGTCTATAATGTTTGGGGTGGGGGCTAAGAAATCCCATGGACCAACAATTAAAAAAGTGGTAACCCTTACCTGACATTGAGCTTTCTACTGTTATGTTGTCTGTTAAAAGCATAGCTTTCCTACTTTAGGGTAACACCATTTAAACTCCATATGTATGAGTACATGTGCATAAACATATACGTGTTCATGTGCATGTACACATGCACATGCACATATATACATGTATATGTATATTATAGGAAGAGTTTTTCATAGTAGGTTGCTACATGGCCACCGGAAGGACTTCAGTGTCAGTTATCCCTCCCAATATTCCCTGTAATACATACATAATAAGAGGATACTTTTTAGATCACTCTACACAACTGAAAACCTCATCATTCCATAGTGGTCATCTGCAAGCTGGGGAACTGAAAAACCTACTGCTACTCTAAGAAGCTAGGTGCCTCCGAACGAAAGGGAGAGATGAGAAAACCTCACCTAAGACTTAAGGCCTACAGAAGCTGGAAAGAACCCAGATGTCCCTCAATGGAGGAATGGATACAGAAAATGT
>NC_034600.1:37804945-37817743 GCF_900095145.1 Mus pahari | reverse complement strand
AGAAGGATCCTGTTTGTGTGCCGCGTCATTTCTTGCTGGCGGGAAGGTAGCGCGGGACAGGTTGTTTCCACAAGTCTTCTCCATAAAGACTACGTCCACCCAGCAAGCTGAAAGCAGAGATGGAGGCCAGGGAGGACAAGAGAAGGAGAAGGTTTGGGCAACTGCTTTGCCTCTGTGCTGTCATTCTGCTGCTAGCCACAGGAGACCCACAGTCAAGCAAATTCTGTCATTAGTTCCTGTCTCTGTTGCAGAAATCAATACGAGGCGGTTCTTCTTGTGCACCTTGTACACTGCAGGCGCGTCTGTCAACAGTGCTCTGCGCTCCCTGAGAGAGGCCATCAGAGGGTCTCCCTTAGGGCTCAGGAAGGGATCGGAAGCCAGTTCTTCTATCTTGCCTACATTTTTATTTTAAGTACACTTTCAAACCACTTGAAAAGGCTTCCAGCTGCTGCTGGGCTCTGTCTCTGGCTGGTTGTGCATGATCCACTAGATAATCATTGCCTCTAGCAGAAATCAAGTTGTGTGTTCCGAAGCATGAAGTTGTTGCTTAAGGAGATGACAGGGTGGCAGAACCAGCCCAAGGACAAAAGAGTTCTGGTAACCAGGTATCTGTGGGATGTGATTCAAGCCCTGTTCCCACCATACTGCCCTTCCCTCCCCCCAACCCCCACCTGTACTTTACTCTGTGGAAATAATGAACCTAGCTTCCTGAATGTAGCTTACCCATTAGCATGGATGAAATAATAATGATAATAAACTTATGCTTTGGAATTAAAACAAAATTATGGCATTGCTTTTTTTTTTTTTTTTTTTTTTGGCTGGTCCCTGCTAAGTCAAGCTCCAACTGAAACTGTATAGATGTGTCCGGGGGAGGGGGGTGCTCATTACCATTGTTGTGCCCGGTTACCCTGAGTGGTGCATGGTAAAGAGTCCATAGAGAAAAAGTATTCCCTATCAAAGGCTATGAAGGGAAAGGAGGAAGCATACAAAGGCTATGGTGTTGGAGAAGCTCTGGCCAATTCTTGGTCCAGCTCCATAAACTGAGGATGGAGAGATGTATGGGGGATCTCTGAAAGCTGTTCTCAGTGGCTGAGAGTGGGGACTGAAGCAACATTCTTCATCTACAAGTAATTTGGAAGATAGGACCACAGTGGGGAAGAATGAAAGCAGAGGTAGACAGATCCTGCTCAAATGTTAAGAAATGCTAGCCCAGGAAACTTGTAAGTCATGTGTGGTTACATTAGTCTAAGACTCACAAGTCACCTCTAGTTTACTACAAAAATAAATAAACAAGAGCTGAGGTCATGAGGTTCAGTGAGCCTAGCCAGACCGCAGAATGGTGGATCTAGAACATGGGGTTACATCTTCCACTTGCAGGTACAGCACCCTTTCAGCTTTTGTATAACCTCTTGCAAGCCACCCAGCATCATATACTAGAAAGAGGGAAACTTGACATGCATTTCTGAAGATGAACCAGGCTATCAGGGAGCTACCAGATGCAATTCAAACTATGGCAACTGAAGTCTAGGTATGCCACAAGCTCACGAAGAGGCTGTGGCAAAAGGAGCTCTCTTAGGTACCTTTGTAAAATGGTGTTTTGGCTGAATACTGAGGACCAAAGACAAAAACACTGCAAAGAGATAATGAATTGCAGATGGTAGATTTTTCTCACAATGATGTTAGCTAGTAATTCCAAAACTACTCTACATGTCTGCTATAGTTGAACAAGTAACTTGGTGAATTCTAGTCAATGGGAGACAGGTTCTCAAAGTCAGAGAAGGAAGTCAGGATAGAAAGAGAGCAGCCAAGATGAGCCCTGGATAGAGTCAGATATGTCATTATGAGGGTATGCACACATATACATGCATTCATATAGGCACATGTACATACATGCATATAGACATATGTGTATTATATATGAAATATGTGGAAGAGTATGCATACATGTACTGCATAGCTTTAATTATTGATCTAGAGGTAGTCATTAGCAACACGTAAATTCTGCACCTCAATCTTTGGTTTCTTTGCCAATGTCCTATAGAATGAAAGTACTAGGCATGCCTGCAACATCTGATAATAACTGAAATTAAGTAGGAAAGATGGAACAGGGGAAGAAAGAGACAGGAAGGAAGGGAGCAAAATAAGACATGAGTTCCAAAAAAAGATACAACACTAAGTCCCAAAGATTTCCTAGGAGCCAAATCGGCAACAACTGGAGCAACAGCATTATCTCTACAGGAACATTATAACATATAGCATTAAATAATTATCACTATGTTGTAGAGGTAAATTGTTAAAAACTGCTCTAAACTCCCTGGTAGGTGTGCATGCCTCTTCTACACTCACCCAATTGTTTAGGGTTCAGGAGTGAAACACACACACACACACACACACACACACACACACACACACACACACGCAGCCTTGCTTTTAATATGCCTTAACAGCACAATTGTTGGGCCACTCCCTAACTCCACCTGGTTAGCATATACTTCCCTCTGATATTGCTGAGTTAATACTTATTAAATCTATATTTCATCTTTGCTGCCCTGGACCCTACTGGGTAGCCCTCCTGGGACCTTTTTCCCCTTGTAGATACATTTTAGCTATCTCTCCCTCCTGCACCTTTCTGGTGTGGTCCATCTCCTATGCCCTTATCATGGTGGAATCCCCTCTTCCTCTTTCCTTGGTCTGTTCCCGGGAATGCTAGAAGTCCTGCCTCTGTCTCCCTACCCAGCCACTGGCCGCTGATAACTTTATTGACCAGTCAAACACCACCTGTGGACAGGCTTCCTTTAGTCCTATGTGTGGAGTACTGCAAACATGTTTTTGGGTAACATAACTAACATGAGAACACATCGGCTACACTAAGTCCCTATTGGAACAAATGACTGATAAATGGAAGACAAGGAACAAGCCTGACAGAGAGTAGGTAATAGATGTAGATCAACCCACCTTTATGTGGGCAGGGTTTACTTCATAACAACACAGTGTGGAAGGAAGGAATCTGGGAAATGTAGTTCACATCCGCAGTGATGAGTTTTGATGAACAGAGAGTTCCTTGGTATGAGGTGATGAGCTGGTGCCTTCACACTGTGTTTTATTTCTTAAATCCCATAACTCTCATAGGCTTAATGACAGACAAACACGAATCACGAGACATTTGACAAAGGTGCTGACACAAAGGAAGGTTATGAAAAACAGGACAAGGATGAGAAACTGTCCCAGTTTCTCCTTGGAGGAGACCAAGGAATCATGATGCCTAAACATGTGCTTTCCAGGACAAGACATTAGGCGGAAACACTACTGACATCAGAACAAAGACAGCCCTTGAGTAGTGTATTTTACCAGTGTTCACTTCCTCATTCTGACAGGTGTGATCTGGTCATGTAAGATGTTCATGTTCAGGAGAGCTGGATGAAGACTATACACAAACATTTTGTTCTAACTTCACGATGTTTCTGTAAAGCTAAATGAAAAGTTTAACAAAAAAAAAAAAAAACCTTTTAAAAAACAACTGAGATACCAAAGCACAAAGAGAACTGGATAATCATGTAGATTAAATAAGCAGAGAAACATGGGAAGTTGGATGAAAGACATGGCAGTTTTCAAAGGATTTTCCTCCTTCGGACAGTTGTGTGGGTCAGCTAGATCATGAATACTTTCCCACAGAGAGAGACAGAAGTCTGTGGGCATAGGCACATCAGAGACTACCCTCCAAAGGTTTTGGGAGATTGCAAATCCATTCATTAAGGAATAAATAATCTTAAATGGAGGCAAACTTTAAAATAGGTTAATGATGCTAATTTGTTATTTATCCTCGTCTTCTCTAAGTAATGATTTGCTATTACAAAACCTGAGTCTCTTGTTTATTGAAAGTGATATGCTTGCAGTTTTTGCCATTAGTATAGAAAAGGCTAGGAACCTTCTCATTCCTTTTCAAAGTGTGATACCTATTCATGACTTCCTTTGAAGCATATACAGATGGTAGCCTGAAAGACAATTCAGGATATTGTCTAGATGGATGGGATGCTAGGATATCCTTGGTTAGTTTCCTCTTTGTATTAAGCACATCTCTTGCCAGTTTCTATTATCTCCCCTATGTGTCACAGTGTGAACACAGCAGATACCACAGGCTGGATTCCCTAGGAAACAGACTAAGAGTCTCTCAGGTTTATTTCCAAAGATTTTCTGGCCAAGTGCTCTTGGGATTAACCTGGGTGGTAAGACAAGTGTAAATCAGTGTAAGAAGTCACTGTAACACAGTTGCAACAGAGACCTCAGACTCCTGCAGGCCATGCTGGAGCTGAGATGGCTCTCTACAAATAGGTTAAGGAGACATAATTGGGTTCTACTCCACAGCTACTCAGTGGATAGATGCTGGACAGAAAGTAAACTCAATCAAGCAGCTCTGTTAAACAGATGAACACTACTGGGGAAGGATTGATGTGGAGTTGTTAACAAACAAAGCCGGCAATTGAAAGGTTGTGCCATATGTGCCCAGTCCCCACCCTTGCATCCCTTTTCAACTCTTCCAGTTGCTTAGGTGTTGACTGCTTTCTTTCCCCGAAGAAACACTCCTATTCTTTTGATTTGATTGTCACAGAGTAACAGATCTCTTCAGGCATTTTCAGAATCCTTTGTTTGGGTTGGTCCTCCTCCCCTGCACTTCCCATACCTCCTTGCTGAGAAGCCAGTCTCTACTTCTATCCTTTGACCCCAGTTTTTCTCCTTCATGTCACTTGTGTTCTTTTATGCTCTCCACCCCTTCTTTAAAACCTCTTTTATTTCTTTTGGTACCCTTTCTATCATCCTGGGTTCTATTCATGTATATATATATGAAGTCTGTAAATATATATATTTTTATATTCATCTATAAACTGCTGCACCTCTTTTGTAAGAAAGGAGTTTCCTACTCTAATGTGCAATCCTGTGTTTGTAAATCAGACACTGTGACACAAACCCATCCTTAGAAAGCATGCCAGTCTGAATAAAGATAAATACTTGGCTCTTTCAGAGTAGAAGGGGACCAACATAATCAACTGTAACACATAGCTGATCAGTCTCTTCATGGCAGAGAATTGGGGTTTTACAGCACTATCTTTAATGCTCCAGCCTGCCCTTCAAGCAATAGAATACTACTCCACATCGACTACAAATGTCTTTTCCAAAATATGCTTTCTTCTTATTGCTTGTACTATTGTTGTTATACACTTAACATATACACCCACACCCCCCCCCCACACACACACCAAATTTTCAAATTTTCTACCAAATTTAAGGAAATTGCCTTCTTTATAGCTTTACTTTTGCCTTATCCTCTTTACATTTCCACTAAAGCAGGTCTGGGGGGGAGGGCAGAATGAATGAATTCATCTTTTGTTCATCTACCTACTCTTTATCTCACCTTCATTTGAAAGATACTTTGGTTGAGTCATGGATTCCAGACTTAAAGTTGTTAAGGTTTGCCCCCTCCCCCATTTTAATGTGGTTAAAATGATTCTCCACTGTCTTCTTGTTGGCATTGTTTCTAGTGAGGAATTCACTATCCAGACTGTCTTTGTTCCTCTGTCTTTTTTCCCACTGTCAGCTTTTCAATTTCTCTCTTCCTTTCTCTATCTTTCTAGAAGTCACTGTATTTATGGTAGGTCCTCTGGCTATCTGGGAAATTCTGGATATTCTTGCATTTCCCAGTAGCATCTGTGCTCATCTGTGCTGACCTCTCAGGGGACGAAGCCATGTATCTCAGCTCCGTGAAGGAGATTAGCACTCAGTTGAGCAGAGTTCCCATGGATGGTGTAGTGACATGGTGAAGACCACAGTCCAGAAAGGCAACCCAGAGCTAAGGAGAAGTGACATAATAACAAAACTCATACCAGAGGAAGAAACAGTGTATTCTTCTGTGTGCTGATGATAATTCAGCCGTCACAGGAAACAATGATAGTATGAATGATTCTGCTATCCCAGGCCACTTGCAGAGGACCATACGTACTTATTACGCAGAAAATTGTCATACGTCTCCCTGAGTATTTGTTTTAAATTTTAACAATTTTTCCCATCAAAATAAAATCCATTAATTAAACAATTTTCTTAATCACTAGTTTCAACCAACCCGATTATAATGTGCCCTGGAGAATTTCTATTTGTGTTTTGTTTTTGCTGCTGTTAGTTTGCTCGGAGTCTGTTGAGATTCATGTATCTGTGGTCTTTTACATCAAATCTGTAAGTTTTATTGGCCATTACTTGTTGAAAATTGTTTCCATATACCTTTCTTACTCCTATGGGGACATCAATGTACCATGAAGTCTTCATCTCTGCCACCGTGGAGACATCATTTGCCTCTCTGTATCTTTGACATCTCTATTGGCATAGTCTTCTCTATTGGCACAGACAGTCTTCACTCTGGCATCTGCTAGGTCCTATCTCATCTGCATGTGCTGCTCTGCCATCACCAGCCTTGAGTCCTTGATGTCCAATATCTTTAAAAATTGTTTCAACTGTTTCTTCTTGGTTGTCATATTTTTTTTCAGATAAGACAGAAAGTTTAGTCCTTGTTATATTTCTTAGCAATGAGTTGGAATTCCAACTGAATCCCTTTTAAAACTCCAGTCTTCTATAAATGTAAATTTTGTGGAAAAGAATAACCCATTAAATCCTTGGCACCTTAAGACAGATATTTATGGTTACCCACATAAAAGTAGATGCCATTTTTCCCTGCTACATAGCCTCAGTGTTGTTAGAATATAAATATCCTGAGCCTCAGAAATATAATAGTTTCTTCTAAGCTACTGGAAAAGTTAATGCTGTCAAGGTACAGTCATGTAACACAATGTGTTTGGGAATTTAGAGAAAGTAGGTTCACCCAGATAAAGCAAGGAGCTAGAGAAGGGGCAGGGTTTTGTGCTGTCATTCCTGCCCCTTCACCCCTGCCATCTTCTACATTCTATTTGATTTGACAGTCAACCTTCACTATGGCATCTGCTAGGTCCCATCTCATTTGCTCTTGCTGCTTGGAAATCACCAGACTTTTCTCCTTGATGTCCAATATCTTTAAAAATCACCGTTTCAACTATTTCTTCTGGGTTATTATATTTAAGAGAGGATTTGATATCTACTTCTGTGTCAAGAAGCTTGCGTCTCTGTGGTAACAATCAAGAATAATGTCTAATGCATAATACAAGCAAGAAAATCAAAAGCTGATTCTCATATTGAGAGTCATTTGGGGCTCACCTTCTTTTCATAAATCCTATGATATACGTATATCTATCTATATCTATCTATCTATCTATCTATCTATCTATCTATCTATCTATCTTTCTATCTAACCCACTGCTTTTCAGTGACTTATAGTCAAATACAGCTGCCTAATATCTGTTTCTTTCATGGCTCATTTTCTTCTTCTTTTTAAAATTTTATTTACTTATTTGTTTATTCATCCATTCATCCATTGCATTTCGGTGTTTGTTTGCACACCAGAGGAGGGCATGGGATCCCATGGGACTAGGTTATTGATAGTGTGAGCCCTTTTGTGGGTTCTGGAAAGTAAGCCAGTGCTCTTAGCCACTGCATGTTTCATTTTCTTAAGTTAGCTTGTTTGCATCCTTCTAGAGCAGCAAAGATAATGTTCTGAAAGTGAAAGCTGCCATCAGAGGAAGTAGAATCTCAAATTGCTTACACCATGATCTTTTTAAAGAAATGTCACTATCTAGTCCTGATTGCAGGCAGAGAAACCAAGATGTTTTGCCTCTTACTGTTAGTGATCACTAACAGACCTAGGCTATGATCAAGATGTGCTCATCGAGACTCTGGTGTCAGGGTCCTCAGAAAGAGAGGACTGCATTGTTATTAAGTAGAATACTAACTTCCTGTGACTGTGATCCACAGGGACAAAAGCTTGAGCGAAAGCTACTTGAAATAATATTTATTAATATAGGTCCATCATAAATAATACATACTATTAATATGACTTTAAATAATTTATAATGTTATATTTACATAATAAATAATTCATAAATATGTAATCATTCCATGAAGTCATGCGAAATTAGTAATCATGAAGGAAACTTAACCTATTAACATTCTATGGGATGGAAAGGCTTACAAGTGGCTCAGGCTGTAATCACTACTGGTTTGTGTTATCTCTGCCAAAAGAAATAGCATCCTTCTATAAAGTATCTGACTTATACCTCATATGACTGCAGAAACAGACTTTGCTGTGCATAGTCAACACAAAGTTTCTATTGGTTTATCGTGGTGCACTGATTTTTTTTTTTAACGTCTCTAATCCACCAATAATTGAAGGACTACAGAAGAGTTACCTACAAAAAATTAAGCAATACAAGCCATTGCCATTGCCAGCCCTCTGTTTCTCTGGGGAGCTGATCTTATTATTTTATCTATTCTTCCTGGGAGCCCTTTGTGGCAGACATAATTATCCCCATTTTCTAGCTCAGTGATATAAATGGGAGAAGTTAGAGCAATGTTTCTTAACCTGTCAGTCATGACCCGCTTAGGGGCATCAAACAACCCTTTCAATAGGGGTGGCCTAGGACCATCAGAAAAATCAGGTATTCACATTATGATTCATAACAGTAACAAAATTACAGTCATGAAGTAGCAAGAAAAATATGGTTGGGGGTCACCACAACATGAGGGACTGTATTAAAGGGTCACAGCATTAGGAAGGTTGAAGGTGACAAAACTGAAGAGTCTTCTGTGCTCTCTACACTGAGCGAGGCCCTTCTCCTGTAGATACGATCATTTGTCCTGTGCAAGAAACTTAACGGACATTTTCTAGCTTCATTGTACAAAGTAGAAAACAGAGGCCCAGGGGAAAAAAACATGAAGAGGCTTGCCCGAAGTCTCAGTGCAGAGCAAGCTGAGTACTGGGACTCAAAATGAGAATTCTCTCACAGGACCCATCTCTGGCAAAGGGGAGGTTTTGTTTTGGTGTTTGTGTTTGGCTTTACTTCCTGTTACCATCTTTTGTCCCATTTCCACACCCATTCATCCCCTTAGTCTTCCTGATGAGTCTTAACTTCTTCCACATTTCTGTGTGTGTGTGTGTATGTGTGTGTGTGTGTGTGTGTGTGTGTGTGTGTGTGTGTGTGGTCCCTCTGTGTGTTTGTGTACATATGCATGGTGTGATATGTATGTGTTGTGGAGTGTGTGTGTGTATGGTCTCTGTGTGTTTGTGTATATAAGTATGGTCTGATATGTAGTGTGTGTGTGTGTGTGTGTGTGTGTGTGTATGTGTGTGCGCGCATGTGCATACTTGTGCTCATGCGTGTTATGTGATGTCCTGTGAGTTTGGCTAGGGTGGCTTAAAAGAGCATGGGTTAAGGGATATTTACAGAACCATGGGTACCTTACCAGGACTGCATCACTGAAGATGCCTCTCCCTTCCCAAGTAACCATTAACTAGCTGCATATAAGTCCTCAGAGAGGAGCAGGGCCTTGTGAGGCTCTCCCAAGGGGAGATGTTAGTACCAGGCCCTGGGTCTTCCTTAGGGAGCAAGCCCCTTTAGAGTGCTATTCTCTGACCAGAATACGAATGACTTCCTTCTTTGTAGGAGAGGCAATGTTCTAGGAGGGGAGCTTGCTGTCAAGAGATTTGAGGGCAAATTTTCTGTTGCCTAAGTTTTCAGTGGGCTGGGGCTGTGAGCAGACTCCAGAGTATCAGTAGCCAGGCCACTCCAGGCTCTTTAATAAACACTCGTGAGCCCAAGCTTCCCTGCTCTCCTCTCCATAAATAGAGTTGGCTTAACGTTCCTGTTCCTCAGAGAATAACGTGTGGAGAAATTGTACTTTGAGATCAGTCCTTCAGGGAGAGGTACAACCTGCTGAAGAGGTACTGAGAAAGGCTGAAACTATAAATGTTGATCCTACCCAGGAGAGTAAATATAAACTGCCTGCCTCTTGCAGGCTGAATCATAGCTTATCAAGCACACATTAAACCTATAAGCTTTTTTTTTTTTTTTTTTTTTTAAGTAAGAATAACTCTAAGTTGACTATTCTGCCATGTGTATTTGTTTTTCCTATGCCGTCTATAAACCATGTCCAAGGTGAGTACTTATAAAGCCCAAACACAAACTGGCAAATTTCTGAGGATAACTGACAACTATAACAGTTCATGACAAGACAGTCACAACAAAGGAAACGCTGTGCATTAAGTGATTTTCCCCTGCAAATCTTTTATATGTATGTCAAGCTGTGTACCAGCAGAGGGAAAGAGAATAAATCAAAGGCAATACCCACATAAGAAAGGGGTTTTAGGCAAATGCTATCCCCTATGCATAAATCAAATAAATAGTGATTGAAAGCACAGCACAGATTTCTATGGAGTTTTAGCAATAAAGTTATTTTTCATGAATTCTACCACAGTTTACACGGATGAAACACTTTACAATTATTTGCTTGCAAGATCTCAGGCCAGCCTGGCATGCAGGTCAGTATCATTAGTTAATTTATTTTTAGCCAAAGTAACTGAAGCAGAGTGTTGTTAAATAACTTTTCCAAGGTTGCAAAACCAGGTGCGAGCTGGGTAAGGCCTTCTTCAGAATGTCTGTTTCCACAGTCCTGAGCTAGAGTCGCAGTTAGTAGGGCTTCTAGTTGTGTCTTAGTTACATCCTCTCAGGGTAGCCAACAGAGGTAAAGCCCCCCGGTAGTAACCCTAGAAGTGCTGCTGGTTGGCCCTGGTGTTAGCCTTTCAGGGGAAATGTGGTTCAGCATGGATGTGCATGTCTACGAGATACCAGCACTCTGTGGTGGGGCCTCCAGCGTAATGATTAAGGCACTAAATCCTGAACTCAGGTTCTCCATCCAAGCTGAATACCTAGCCAGTGCTCCAGAGCCAATTAAATCCAAATGTCTAAGATTACAGCTTAGATAGGGATATTGTTTTAAAAGAAAAAAAGAGTAAATAGAGATCTAAGTTTTACTGCTATGTTGCTAGGGTTAAGATCCCAGAATACATGAGAATCCTTCCAGAATTTCTGGGAGTTGTTAAGTTGTTCACCACACAAGAACACCTAACCAAAGAGGCCAATGAGAGCTGAAATCCAGCCCACACATAATGTGCCGGGGAGAGCGGGCTCTAAAGAAGTAATCATTACTTCTTCAGGTGATTTAGATGGTCTTGGCCATTCTGCTAATCTTCCATAGGCATTGTTACACATTGTTACATGTATGCATTCACCAAAAGTTACATTTAGTATCTACATATGCTGACACTTGATATACACTGACCATACAACAGCATAGTAATCATTGTTTCTATACTATTGGATTCCCCCTTCCCAGTCTATTGACAAGGGCATGAGATTATGGTGGGTGGGGGGATTTAGGGCAGTATAGGAAGTGCTCTGATGGGATGGGTACAGGAACCTGGGTGGACAGGGGTGGTACCACTTCCATCCATCCAATCCCAGGGCTCTGAGGGACCACATTTTGGAAATGGTACACATGCTGAGACTAGAAGACACAGTGAAAAGGTAAAGGGAAGGAATGACATTCAAGGCAGAGTGACGACATTATTAAACTAGTGGGACTTCAGCACAAGAGCTGTCATTCCTGATTGCCTTTCATTTTGCTTATCATTGTTGATAGTTTGTTCATGGTTTCTTCTTTTTTACTTAAAGGTATCATGCTTTTGGCTGTCTTCTGAAAGGCTCCATCCAACGGTTGACTCAGGCAGATACAAATACACCCACAGCCAAATAGTGGATGGAGCTTGTGGGGACTCTTATGGAAGAACAAGAGGAAGGATTACAGGCTCTGATGGGGATAGGAATGCCACAGCAAGACCAACAGAGTCAATTAACCTGGACCCTTGGGGCTCTCAGAGACTGAACCACCAAACAAAGAATATACACAGGCTGGACCTAGGCCTCTCTGCTCATATGGAGCAGATTTGTAGCTTGGTCTTCATGTGGGTCCCAAACAACTAGAGTGTAGGCTATCCCAAAAGCTGTTGCCTGTACATGGGATATATTCTTCTAGCTGGGCTACGTTGACTGGCCTCAGTGGGAAAGGAAGCACCTAGCCTTGCAGAGACTTGAAGGGCCAGGGTAGGGGACACACAGGTGGGCCCACCTGCTCAGAGGGGGAGGAGAAGCAAATGGGGGAAAGACTGTGGTAGGTGGTGACCAGGAGGGGGGCAGTGAGTGGGATGTAAAGTGAATAAGGAAAAATACCGACACTGAGCGGGTAAGAGAGCCATCTTTGCTCTGGTGCGTTGCTGGGGAGAGGGCCATCTGCAGAAGTGACACAGCTTCTGGGAAAGATCCTGTTTCTGGCTCCAGGCATCCAGCACCTTTCCCTGCAGAGGAGAGGTGTCCGCCTGTGAGAGTTCTCAATGCCTGAGCTGGTAAGAGAACCATCTTTGCCATCTTTGCTCCAGTGCGTTGCTGGGGAGAGGGTGGCCTGCAGAAGTGACACAGCTTCTGGGAAAGATCCCGTTTCTGGCTCCATACAAACGGGCACCTTCCCCGCCAGAGGAGAGAGGTGTCTGCCCGGAAGGGCCCTCACTGCCTGAGCTGGTAAAGGAGTCATCTTTGCTCCTGTTCGCCTAGGCTCCAGTCTGCACTGGTGAGAGTGTGGACTGCAGAAGCTACACAGCTTTGGGTCAGAGAGAAGCAACCTAGCTTCTGGGGAAGATCCTATTTTGGGCTCCAGATATTTGGTCACCTTCCTCGCCAGAGGAAAGATGGCCACCTGTGAGGGCTCTGTTGGCCAGAGCAGTTGTGAGAGTCATATTTTGTCCAGGATCCCTCAGTGTCTAGTCTGTGCAGGTGAGTG
>NC_034600.1:37801405-37804934 GCF_900095145.1 Mus pahari | reverse complement strand
CCAAGAAGGGGGAGTGGGTGGGTAGGGGAGCAGGGGTGGGGGGGTATAGGGAACTTTTGGGATAGCATTTGAAATGTAAATAAAGAAAGTATCTAATAAAAATGGAAAAAAATAAATAAATAATAAAAATTTTAAAAAGATATGCTTTGGTTTGGCTCATAGGCTATTTTAACAAACCAAAGTTATGAGACTATTGGAACTATAATTTGACTGATCAAAGTTCACTTTGTTTAGTGGTTAGAGTATTATACAAAGTACCCACCCATCCCCTTCCAACCCATCCCCACCCAAGTCTAACAATTGGTTTTCTTTCCTTTCCTTCTGGATCAGCCCCCAACATTCATGTCTTCGTGGAACAAGAGAGAATTTCTCCATTTAGGGTTGAAAGACTTCAATGTGAATAAAAGAAAATAAATATTCAGCACCTGAACAACTTCAACCACTGCACTTCCCAGATTCTCCCATCCCTTTCCATGTGGTAGCCTGAATAACTACTGAATCTCTAGGTCTCTACTCATTAGTACATGAGATATTAGCCTTGTTGTCTAGACACTGTTTGCCTTATTTCTAAACATCTACCTGAAGCTGAGTCCTTAAGACAGAATTTACACGTTTGCCAAGAAACATGACCTCTGATGGGCAGCATGGAGCCCTGCCCATACATCTATCACCCATGGGTATTACATGCTCTGCAAATTCATCTATCCATGCACCTTGCCATAGAAATGATTCCCTAAGAATGAGCCAAGATGACCTTTCCTAAACCCTCAGTACTTTGTGTTCTATTATGTAAATGGGTAGTTTCTTTGTGTTAAAAGTTACACCCATTTTTCCTAACCTAGAAGGAATTCATTTAGAAATGTTATATTTCAAGATAAAGAATAAATATGGTGCACATTTCAGGTCCTGCAGCCTGCTCACGGTGCTCCGTTCTACCCATGCTTGGTTAGCTTCCACTTCTCACATGGGAGCCCTGACCCAGCTTCTTGAGGCTGAAGAGTTTGATGAGAACATGGTCATTCTGCCCCAACACCCACTTCAGTAAAATCACTGTGAATCAGTCACTTCAGTTAAAAAAAGAGCGAAGGAGAGAAGTCAAACTCTTTCTTAGTACTTGACAAAAATCAAACAACTAACTTACTGATGAAGGATTTCTATTTTCAACCCTTTCAGTAGCTTCAGAGAGATGCAGATGAAGTTGGTATGGCCATTGTTTCGTCACAACTGCCAATTAATTTCACCTCTGTTAAGTTGACTCGAAGAGGCACCAGGGAGGGAAGAGCCTTCCCCACAGCCTCACAATGAGGAGGACAGTTCTCCACACTGTGTGGGTTTTCTTTTTCTTTCTTTCTTTTCTTCTTCAGGACATAGAGGAAAAGAATGAGAGCTACTAAGTGCCCACTAAATAGAAACACCTTAATTAACGGACCAGAGTCAGCAGACTGTGCCCTGCCATCTCCTCTTGAGGAGTTTCTAGATTACACAAGTATTCAGCTCTTCATTTGCTCTCTCTGGCATAAATCCCACGGATATGACAGAGTTGAGCTTGTGCGGATGCCAAATCTACACTTGTGACTCTTTGGTAACCTCCTCAGGACAAATCTTAAAACAAGAAATGCATAGCATTGAGTTTGAAACCTTGTATGAGAGGTCTGAAGAAACCTTGTAAGAGAGGTCTGAAGAAACCCCATGCCTCTTCTCATCTTCCTCCCCGCCAGTTTTCCACGCCCACCAGCCCCCAGGTAAGCACTAGGTGCCAGTTAGTTAGATATTGGCTTTGCTCCCTCTTGACCATTCGCTGTAGAGGAAACTGAGGCCACAACCCTCGCAGGGTTGCTGGAGCCTCCAGGGAGCTCACTCATTAAAACTCCTCTGACCTGGGCTGACTCAGGGCTGCTCAATAAACCCAAGGTAGCCCATCCATCAAGTTGCCCATGTTAACACACACTGCCCCTCTAGAATTCTGTAGACACTCCTCCTGCCTTCGTCACTGTCCTGACTGCCCCTCAAGTCCTGAGCTGTGTCTCTGTCTCTCGGCACCTTCTCTCATTAGACAGTCAATCAATGTTGACAGACTGGCTGGCTGCCCAACAGGCTGAGCTGGCATCTTTGCCACAAGGGCAAGTGTCCTCCGGTGCCTTTATTTATTGCTTAATGTCAAATGGTGCCACCAGCGTGATAGCATTTTCCTGAAATGCATACCAGGATTAATGAGAGTTAAAGAAGTCAAAATTATTGGAGAGTATTAACAGTTGTTTCTATCTTTTCACCAACGCCAGTGTGTGAGTAATGATGCCTCACAGGTGCAGAATCCTTTGCGTTTAATCATACAAATCTAACCCTGGTTTCATCTAACTGTCCTCAGTCGTTATAATGACATTTACATGCATATGGAGGAATTTGAAAGACTGTGGTGTAGCTTCTGTTACTTTAATGCAAAAAGTCAAAAGGTAGATTTTATGAGCCAATTTTATAGTTTTTAATAAACAATTAGAATAAAACGACCAACACATACCCCGCCCCATATGAATATCTGCTTTCTTTTTGGCAAATGGTTAATAACCCTTGGAATCAGAATGAAGGCTTCTCTATCCCAAGCTAGATACACCACTATTCTTCTTCCTCTTCTTTTTTTTCTTTTTCTTTTTTTACAGTCCAGTCATTATCCTCCTCTCAGTCCACCCTCCAGCAGTTCCTTATCCCATTCCTCCTCCCCAGTCTCCAAGAGGATGTCCCCACCCTCCCACCTCACTCTACCCCACCAGGCTTCCCCATTCCTTGGGCTTCAAGTCTCTCCATGGTTAGGCTCATCTTCTCTCACTAGGGCCCAGACCAAGCAATCTTCTGATGTATATGTGCCAGGGGCCTCTAATCAACTGGTGTTTGCTGCCTGGTTGGTGGCTTAGTGTCTGAGAGATCCCAGGGGTCCAGGTTAGTTGACTGCTGGTCTTCCTATAGGGTCACCCTCCTCCTCAACTTCTTCCAGTCTTTCCCTAATTCAACCCACTTCAACCCACTGAAGTTGGGTCCCCAACTTCAGACCATTGGTTGGGTGTAAGTATCTGCATCTGTCTTGGCCAGCTGCTTGTTGGGCCTTTTGGAGGGCAGCCATACTAGGCTCCTGTCTGTAAGCACACCATAGCATCTGTGATAATGTCAGCCTTGGAGACTCCCCTTAAGATGGATCCCAATTTGGGTCTGTCTCTGGACCTCCTTTCCCTCAGTCTCTTTGCCATTTTTGTCCCTGTAGTTCTTTCAGATAGGAACAATTCTAGGTCAGAGTTTTTGACTTTGGGATGGCAACCCCATCCCTCCATTTGATGCTGTCTTTCTACTGGAGGTAGATTCTGCAAGTTCTCTCTCTCTCCACTGTTGAGCATTTCATCTAAGCTCCCTCCCTTTGAGTCCTGAGATTTACTCACCTCCCAGGTCTCTGGTACATTCTAGAGGGTTGCCCCACCTCCCACTTCTCCCACCTCCTACCTCCCACCTCCCACCTCCCACCTCCCACCTCCCACCTCCCACCTCT
>NC_034600.1:37761886-37801059 GCF_900095145.1 Mus pahari | reverse complement strand
TCGGGAGGCTGCCTGTTTCTGTTCATTTTGCTAGCCCTAAGGGCTTCACTTCTGCCCCCCTCCATACCTGATCATGTTTCCCTTTTCTGTTCCCCCTGACCTCTTCCACCCAGCACACATCTCTAGTCTTGCCTGCATGATTTGTAAGAAGATGGGGAAGAAATATATTTACTTTCTATCAGGCCTTTGGGCAGCTTTTACCTTAGCAAAATACCAAATGAATACACACATACAAACACATACATCACAAATATAGTAAATCTAGTTTTATGAAGCTTAGGAAATTATGAAAGGGGTTTGAGTTTTCAAACAGCCAACCCATTTGTCAGTTGCCCCTGCTTGCCATTAAAAAAAAAATCTCCATCACTATTTCTTTCTAAATACTCCCTTAGTACTGTCATTGGGTTATCATGGCCTTGCACTTTTGTTCTTTGGGGATAAAGTCTTTGAGTGTAGCAATATTATTGAACTCATTTCTGCTTAGGTCTCAAGTTTCCATAGCTGCTCTATTACCAAGTGGCAGTGCACCCCATAGGCACAATAAATAAATAATACAACACTGAAGCTATAACAAATCACAAAAATGCATTATTAAAAAATTAAGAAATAAATATCCCCCTCTTACTTAAATAGAGATTGATTTTATCATGCGGGATGCTGAGGAAAGCTGCCGTGAGCTATATTAAAGCCCAGGGACATGCAGAATGCTCAGGAATGGTCTTTTTGCTCCCTCAGCTGAATGGATGTATTTGTGAAATGGTACTTGTTATTCTCTGTTTGTCCACAAGCCAGGTCTGATGCACTGCTGGCTTCATCGTGTGTGCGGGCAGTAGGACCTCCGGGACGAATCTGTCTTTCCTAAGCACAAACCATTAGTCTGGGTGAAAGTGATGAAGACAAATCCTTTTCAAAAATTGAAGTTGGAGAGGTACCGTTTCTCCACTTTAACTTTAAATCTCAACGATGGTTTCCAAAAAGATGTTCTCAGCCCAGGATTTTGCCAAGCAAAAGATATTATTGGATCAGTCTACAAGATGGACATTTCAAGAGAGAAGATTAAGCGGGATCTGTTCTCCAAAGATTTGCAAATTTTCTCTAGAAGACATAGCATATGGAGTCCCTAAGCTTTCAGGATGTTGCCCCTGAGATTCACCTGGGACCCAGCGACTGGGTGCTCTAGCACCAGTCATGAAGATGCTAACCATGGTCTCCATTCTTACTCCACCCTAGAAAAGTGTGGAATTTCCCTGTCCTGACCTTACATGTTCTAGGTCTTAATCAATCTTGTGGACTTCCCTGCTTTCTGAAAAGATACTCAACACTTCAACATAAGGGAAAAAACGAAGACTAAGAAATAATCCCATCTTCTCCCTGTCCCAGAGTTATGTAACAAATTTATTCTTGTAACATGTGGAAAGAACCACGTCATTTCCTGGGCTCACTGGTCTCTGTAAAGGACTGGAGTGTCCTTTACATACCGAAACATCCTCTCAGAGCCGAGAGACTTCCTACCTATGGTATGGTTTATTAAAGACCACCAGAAATCGCTTATTTACAATGAATAGGTCTGTTGGCAACAAGTCAGCAAAGAAGCCCTTTGATTACAAAGGTTCTTGGAAGCACCATTTGCCAAACACATGACTTGTGGGTATATATTTTGCACGATTATGTACCTTGTCTATCTTCCATAAGCACATAAGGAAATACAGGCAAGAACCATGGTTATGACTATTTGATGGCGATTCTTATGGTTTGAAAGGGAAATATTCCCATAGGCTCACCTCTTTGAACATTCATTTTCCAGCTGATGGTGGTTTTGGTGGTGAAGCCTTCTTAAAGGAAACCGGCACTGTGGGTGAGACTAGAGGGCTCATCGCCTCCCCCACTTCCGGTCCTTGCTGTCTCTGCTTCCTGTGTCAAGACTCAGCGATCCTTCATTTACTGCCGCTTTTGCACCCTCCCTGCCTTTAAGGACATGTAGCCCTCTGGAATCATAAGGCAAAGTAAACTCTTTTTAAGGTTGCTTTTGATCGTGGCATTTTATCACAGCCACAGAAAAATAACTAACACAGAAATTTTCTGATTTATATCCAAAGTTCCCTGAAGCGTGGTGGTATCTGCAAGTCCTGGTCTCCATAGATACAGACGTCTTCATGTCAGCCTGTCTGATAGCTCCTTGTGATTAACAGTAGTTGGTAAGTGAATAAGAGAAGGTAGAAGGACCCAGGGAAGACTTTTTACTTTGTCACAGGGTGTGTTATTTCCATTTATGTCCCACTGGCCAGAAACAGTTACGTGATCATACCTATATTCCAGCAGGGCTGGGGAACGTCTGTCCTAGTTAATTCTGAGAAATGCAACAATAAAGCCAAATGGTTATAGAGAGCAATAGGTGATTCCTGGGACATTTACAACGTGTGTGTGTGTGTGTGTGTGTGTGTGTGTGTGTGCACGCAAACTAGTTCCTAGCCTATGGGGACACAAAAAAAACTAACTGAACTCTTATGAACTCTTGAAGATTTCAATTCTGAAAGTGACCCAGTTTTCAGAGCCCCATGCCTGCCCATCTTCTCCACTCTGCAGTGAGTCAGGGCGAATACAAAAAGCAGCTTGTGCTCAACTTTAAATGATGCTATACTCACATCCACCAAGTCCTATGAAGCTCATGTGAATAAACCAGATTGTACCAGAGCTTATAGATCTGGGGATTTACGGTTGACTCCCAAAGCACAAAGCAAACAACTCCAATCCACGCTAATCCTCTCTCTTGAAACTTTCTCTGTGACACTTCCAAGTAACGTTCATGTTCTTGAGCCCTCACTGACCTGCTGGTTTCCTCTCTCTTTTCCCTTTCTTTATTTTTCCTTCTCTCTCCAGTCTGGAACAGAGCACATGGTCTCTCTCAGTTTGGACAGGCACAGTCTCAAGCCCATAGCTGTGTATCAGAGTGTTTCTCTGAAAGTTCTAAGAATGTATTCACCTCGGTTGCATTGGATAATTGTCAGAATGTGTTTACCTTCCTAAAGCACTATCAAAGCTGTTTCATTCATTTATTCAACAGTAGTGTCAGGACATACTTGGTACAAGAAAATGGTACTGAAGAATACCTACATCTTCTGCCTTCATGGAGATGGGTAAAAATATCACATGTTATGCTACTATTACAGCAAAAGTATAGGAAAGATGACAAAAAAAATAATGGAATGTGGAGTCTGAGAACCTAGAGTTCTCATTAAGTTTTGCTCAAAGGACAGTAGTGATGTCATTTAAATTGAGATGTGTAAGACAATGAATGGGCTTACTATGCAGAGCAAGCACTTCATACAAAAGGAAAAGAAGTTCCTCCCCCAAAGAAGGATTGTATGTGCCATGCTCATAAAGCCTCGGAAAAAGAAGTTCACAGATGGAAGTCCTCTCTTCACCAGAGCCCTCCTTTCACAGGCAGCAGAGAGTATGAACCCAGGTTTCATTTTACAGTCATTCTCTCTACTGCTCATAATGCATCAGAAAGAAACATGTGGAGGCAGAGAGGCCATTGTCTCCTAGTACAATCCTGTGGAATAAAGAAGATGTAAGTGAGAGAGTTGATTTTCTCAACACAAAAACAAAACTGTCACTTCAAAGACAATAAGAAATGGCTTATTCTGGATCCAAATCTGTGTGGCCCAGAAACATGGATTTAGATTACCCCAAATCCACATTACAGCATGGAAGCAGTTTTCATGGTAACACAACAGAGAAAGCTATAAATCAAGGCATGGTGGAAATATCAGAGTCGGGTTTACCAGACTGAAGAATCGCAACCCTAGGCCTTACGTGTTACTTGAGAGCACCTTTAGCTTTTCAATTGGTGCAGAATAGGGGTTTGTTAAGTTAATGCATTCCAAAAGGTTTTCATTTGTAGTCAGGGTGTTAGGTCCCACAGACGTAGGCAAGAAATGACTGTTTAGGAGGCCAAAGACCACCCTCGATAAATTGTCTCTATAGCAGTTACATTCCAGATTCTACAGTCATTGAACTATCACTGGCCTTTGTAGACAAATTTCTCATTTACAATTTTGTATACCAGGGGCTACAGAGACTTCATGCCTAGTAATGTGCCTAGACATTGTTATGAATGTCTCTGTGTGAGGGTGGCCAAGGATGAGATCAACATTGAAATCGATGGACTCTGAGTAGAGCAGATTGCCTTCCACAGTGTGGGTGGCCTCCATCCAATCCGCTGAAAGCCCGAGTATCACAAAAGACCACAAGTAAGAGTGAATTATGCAGCAGATGGCTTCTAAACTTAAATTGCAACAGAGGTTTGAGTCTCCAGTCTGCTGACCCACTCCCTGGATGAGGAATGTGGCACCCTGAACCATGAACTAGTAAATGAGCCACTGAGCTCCACTCTGTGTCCCAGGCACTGGGGTAGGATGTTTTATGCACACCCTCTCACCCAGTCATCTGACTAAGAAACAGTGAGATCCATTTTTAAAATGAAGAGCTGAAAACTCAGAGAATTAAGTCAATTACCCAAGGTCACACGCTGAATAAATGGCACAATTGCCTGATGGATTTGTCAGGGATTTTATTTTATTCAAGCGATTGGATGGGGGAAAGAAACAAAACAAAACAAAACAATAGATCAGAGATTTGAATCTGAACCTCTATCTTGCTGATGGTCAAAGGAAATTCATAAAGCCTAGTGTGTTAAAATAACATTTGCAATCTGCGAGGGGGCTTTCTTTTTGCTTATGCGTGGCAATTATGTCTTTATACCACAGAAGCTGGTTTTTAGCTTCCCTATTTGTCTCCATATGCATACTTTTACAGCCAATTGTTAACAGATTAACAACTTTGGGCAAAATCCATCAGCCTGCTTTGCCTTGCCTCTGTGGCAGGGGCTGGGAGAGTCTGTTGACAGATCTGAGCACAGAGGAGCTGGCTTCAGAGGTGAACAGGAAAAATACAGCCCTGGCTTCCTTGATGAGCATTCAAGCCACCCTTCCTCAGCTCCCCCTCCCTGTGCTGTGTGCCTGCAGAACCAGCCTTCTGCAGTCGAAAGGAACTCTTATAGTCCCCTGGAGTTCCTGGACTCAAAGAAGACTTCATCAGGAAATGAACATATCTAAACAACAAAATAGTATCGGAGACTCATTCTATTTACGTCCAAAACATATTCCATTTATATATCCATCCATGCATCCATCCATCCATCCACCCATTTCTCACAACAGTTTCTGATTACTGATACTTCGATGTCTGTATTTTAGGAAACTCAGTAAAATGTTAACATCTAAAGTCCAATTTCTCTTGAGCTTCTTTCCTGGAACCTACGTCTATGGAGCAAGTCACTCAAGAGCAGACATCATTTAAAAGTGAGAGTCAACCATGGACAGACTTCCACCTTTGGTTCCCAACTACACCCTAGTTTAAGTTTTAAGGACCTAGAGCTCAGAAAAACTTGGGATACTTATATCCCAAGTGGAAAGAATGCCTGGAGAACATCCAAGTATTCGGGCAGGTCCAATATTTATTCTTATATTTAAATGGATAATATATTTTATTTATTCTTTGATAATTCCATACACGTGTGCCATGTATTTTAATCACAGACACCTCCACTCCCTTCCTCAACTCCTCTCATAGCCCTCTCAAGTTCTCCTTGCAACTTCGGGTTTCCTCCCAAGATTCCTCCCAAGTTCTTGCTATTTCAAGTTCTCTCTCTCTCTCTCTCTCTCTCTCTCTCTCTAGTTCTTGCTATTTCAAGTTCCCTCTCCCTCCCCCCTCTCTTTCTGAGAGAGAGTCCAATTAGCACTGTCCATATACACACAGGTGTGAGGTCATCCACTGGAGCATGGTCAATTTATCAGGGATGATCTGAGAGTCTCCTGCTAAAAGACTACACTTCACGGCTTCTCTTGCAGCTAGGCAAGGCCATGGAGATACTGAGAGAAAGAGACTATTGGAAGGAAACTTGGACTATATATGCTACATGAGCTACATGGGCTTTATGCAGCAAGAATTTTCATCTGTCATCCTCACAGCGATCTTTTTTCTTAAGCAGACAGTTCCTGGGGAGGAGAGACCCAGCCCCCTCTATATGTATGCCAACAAACAGGGTCCCATCTGTAGAAGGTCAGCCTCCTGTCTCCTTCTTTGCCTTCTGTCCTTTTAAAGCTGTCTCTGAAATCTAACAACACCCCTAAAAAACCTGACTCTCTCATAGCAGGCAACAACAATTATCAATAACTCTTCAGCTAGGAATGAGAACTCAGATGACCTATCCCCATCATATTGGTCTGTTGATTGGTTTGATCTCATGCAGCTCTTGTGACAGCAGCTATAACAGCTGGGAGTTCATAAGGCCAATCAGTTCTGTAATGTCCAGAAGACATTATACACTGGCCAGTATTCCCTGACCTCTGTCTCTCACAGTCTTTCTGCCCCCTGTTCTTCAACAATACTGATAGACTATACCAAGGGAAGTAAGACCCAAGGACAATACACAGCCTGAGCTCTGACTTGCCTATTTCAGTGTTAACTACCTAATAGCAGTTACTAATACTGTTCTGGTAATAGCAAATGCTTCTTTTGTAACATAGACAAGTCACTGTCATCACATACATGACTATATGAAAGGGTTAAATAACCACAGCCTGCAAAGACAGAGGAAATGGCTCAAGTTCAAGGGCAGTTGCAGAAGCCAAGTGAGACTGGAACACGCAGAAGGACTCAGACTGGGTTGTGGGAGTCAGCTGCAGACAAGTGTGCTTTGCATAATCTGGAAGGGAGAAATGCAACTTTGCTTGTCCCTAAAATTCTTCATTCTGCTCTCTGTGGCCAGAGCACTGAAGGAGAAAGTACTCACAGACAGTGACATTTTGGAAGAAGTATTTTGCCCCAGGAATCAGCAGAATCCATTTGTCATCCGAAAGCAGCATGTGGAGAGCTTCGCTCTCAGCTCTGCATTGTCGGGAAGCCTCATGCAGTCACCAAAGGAACAGAAGAAGCCAGAAGGGAAAATTCAAAGGAAGGAGAGTCTGTCGGCACACGGTTGAAGGGAACTATTTATTCCAAGACTCAATTTCTAGAATTATACACACGGAGCCTCAAATTGCTCAGGACTGTGCATCTTCCTTAGTGGAGGAAGTGGCATTTCATGACGGACCTCGTATGGGGCCTCACAGTGTGAGCCAGCAGGCAGAAGTAGATTCTAGGGCAGTAGAGAACCAAGCAGATGAAGGAGTCTGAAGGCTCCGAGGACAGCCAGCACCAGGTGGAGCATCATTCGCCTCTAGATCCTGAAGCACAAGCAGGAAGGAGTTCACCAGGCTGCTGGGAGAAGGGTGGAAGGAGACACTCCACGTAGAAATGGGAAAGACAGAAAAAAGAAACAGGCTGGATCATTCATCCGTGGCTCCATTTATTCGATTCTTTCTTTTACATTCTTCCCATATCCCTACCTAGTATACACGCAGAATCAGCAATGATCACTCCCACTTACAAAAGAGAAAACCAAGACAGGGTGCCAGTCACTTGGTACTAGAGTTACCACTGGGCCAGAATCCACACCCAGTTCCACACCCGACCACATACTTGTTGAGTCTGCAAATAAAACATTTGTGCTTAGCATCATTGTGTATATTTAATAAGCCCCTCCTCAGCATAACAATGTGCCCCAGCTACCACTTCAGACTTTCCTTTTGACATCCAAACTTCCCATAAGAACTCTTGACACGGATTCCAGTTCCTTCCACCCTTTTCTGCTTTCACCTCCTTTCAGCCTTTTGTCATCTTAGCTTCTGGCCACCACATCCTCAGAGCTATCCTGGCCTTGGCAGGAACAGCCTGTGTTCCATGTGGCATATTGAACACTTTCTGGCTCTTATCTGATTCCATGCCATTGAGGTCTCCGCCTTACTTCCACTGATTCTTTCTTCTCTTTCTCCGTTGGCTGCTTAGGTTGAACATTCAGAAGACCTGCTTTTCTTAGGCTCTCTTCAGAAGAGGAAGTCTGTGCACACCTGAGCTTCAGAGACCATGCGCTGATGCCAAGAGAGGAGCTCTGACTTTCCTACTGCAGTGCTTTCTGTCTAATGCCAACTACCCTTCTTCTGGTAATCGCGCATGCTTCTCTCGTGCGGCACGTCCTCAGCTGTTATTCTCAGCAAAGTGATAAGACTGACTTGGAGGAGAGGGCACCAGGTGATGCTGGCCTGCTCCATTCTACTCATCCCAGTGTACTCTCTTTGCACCAGGGATGCACACAAGGCCAGCTGGTTCAGGTCTTTTATTTCACTTTTTTTTTTTTTTTAAATTGATTTTGGTGCTTTGATACAGAAAGAGCCCCAAACTATAGTCACAAAAAGGCAATCCAGGTTCACTGTTGATGTATTCAGTCTGTGGTAGCTGTAACNTGAAAGGACAAAGGATTGCATTTTATTCATTTGGTCAAATGGTCGTGATTTTGAAACCAATGGTATTGCCCTCTTCATTACAGTGACATTGTGTCCCATATAGTTTAATTTAGTGGTTGTAAGTGATTCTTAAGAGCTTTTTCTATCTATATGCCAATGTTAGACTATCTTTAATGATAGATTATTTCTTTCTGAGATTATAAATATTTTCTGGAAAATTACCAGCCCTTTGAGGGAGTTTCAAACACTTTTATTTCACTTTTAAAGAGACAGGAACTCCCTTTGTTCTGTGACCGGGACCAGAAAATAGCTTGGATTTACCATGTTCTACCACCATGAGGAGCAAGTGGAGTCAACAAAGAAAAGAGAAACCAGGAGAAAAAGAGACCTTTATGCTTCATTAGAATCTCTACTTATTCATGCCTTCCTCCTGCTTACTCCAGTCTGATAGTCACTGGCTATGTTACAGTGAATACTTTATACACTTCAATACAGTTTATACTTATATAGAAGTCAAACAGGCCAATGAGGTGGTTCAGTAAGTAAGGGGGTCTCCCTTTAAAGTCTGCCCTGGAACGGACAGAAAGGTGGAGGGAGAAAGCCAACTCTGCCACTCCATTGATCCCCGCATGAGTGTCTGACACACATAGACCCTCTCTTCCCTCTTCATATCATACGATAAGAAGGAAGAACTTAAAAACAAAGCACAAGAATAGATAACAGGTAAAATAAACTACATGCATCGAGGTAAATAAACCATTATTGCTAAAAAGTAGTTTCACCTTTTTAACTTATTTAAGGTGACCAGAAATCTTGAAGCTGTATCTGCATATTTTTTACTGAATTATACTCCTCTAGACTTTTCTATTACACAGCTTAACAGGGTAGGGAAAGGCGGCTTTAAGTCTACACTTAACAGCTGTAAACAAAGGTAAACAACTGATCACAGCTATAACTTTTTTTTTAATAAGCGTTAAATACCCTTTATTTGATATCATACATAAACCACAGTAAATGCCTTTCAGGGGTAAAAGGCAGCATCCTTGATGTAGGGAATTCTAATTAAAACAGCATTGTCAAGAATAGACAATTGCCTCCTGGTGGTTAGCCATTGTCTGTAAGAGGCCAGTGAACACAAACTGAAACACAGGTGGATGTTCTTGCTTCTGAGACAGTGATAGAATTTCCCCAGTGTTTAAACATATTCATATACCCAGTTATATAAATCTAAGCATAAAACCATTTAATAGGTTTGAGGCGACACCCCCTTATTTATAGAAAGTAAAACATTCCTAATTAAGTTCAATCCTATCTTGAGAAAGGGAGAGCAGTGATGGCAGGGGTACAAGGAATTGTTGCTTTAAAAAAGATCGTACCCACTTTACGACAAGTCAGTTTTACTTAAATCAGGACTGCCCAACAAAAACACTGTTAGCCACTCATGATCTGAATTTGGTGTATGAATTAAATTATGGTATACATTAAAAGTCAAGAGACATTTGTTTTCTAATAAGTAAGGCAGTGGAATTACTCATTAGTAGCCTTTTTAAGAAAAGCTATTAGGTCTGCCCTTTCTTAATTGCAGCAAAGATCATTCTTGTTCCGGGGATGTACTTGGAATTCTCTAAATCCTCCATCAGGGTATCCCCTCCCCAGGTGAGGCCTCTGTTCTTGCTGGCATCTGTGTAAGAGAATCCAGCGGCCTCAGCTGACTTCCACCCAAACAGACCACGGTCCAGTCTTATGCTTGCCTCCCTTTCCACAGTGTGGTACTGGACACACTTCTGAACAAAAATCTTCTTGCCCTTTTTCAACATCACCAATTTTTAATTCGCTCCAGGTTGGTCAACACCACAAATGTCCAGACTGAAAGACAGACATCCTGCTCTCCATAATATTCTTATAATATGATAAACAAATATACATCATTCTCTCTCTCTCTATTAGAAACCAGCTCTAATGCAACCAGACACATGGTAGGAAAGACAGCTATTTTAAAACTAGTAAGGTACCCTTTAAAAGTTATAAGCAATTGTCTATTCTTACTGTTGTATACATCAATTCATCTTTTAGAAGACCTTCCTTTGTTTCATGAAAATAATTGGAAGAAGATCCTTTCTTTGACCCAAAAGTAAAGCAAATGTATGCTCATTATTTTTGAAGTAGATTGTCACCCAATAACCTAGATGCAAATACTTCAAACCGACATGCTATAGATTGTATTTATCATTGCAAATGCATTTATTTTTAGCAAGAATACATCCTTGGAGATTTATCTAAAGCCAAATTTGATTTTTTAAAACTCGACTGACTGTGCATTATTCTTTCTCCCTGGCATGTACGTGTGTACATGTGGACATGCACACACATGTCAGTTCCATCGTAAAATTAGCCATCAGAGATGTGCAGCCAGAACCAGATGAAGAGGAGATGGATACGGAGGCACATCTTGGCCTCTTACTGGGGAGGGGGATGTGTGGATTGAAAAGGAACCAGATGGCAGACACTAAAGTTTAGCCTGGTTTGAAAACTCACATGTGATGTTATTTCAGGTGGTATAATCCAGACTTTGGGAGATCCACTGTCAAATTGTGTGACTGCCCTGTCTGGGCACTAAGAGCCAGACCACACAGTGTGGTGAGAGTTGCTGGCCCTTGAAGAAAATGCCTCTGAAGCTAAGGGAGAGAAATCATCCTTTTCTCTGAATGGCAGTAGCAAATCCAACCTCTGGAGAAGAGGACCTGGAAAGGCACTGCAATGAGAGCCGGCCACTACAGATGGGGCAGCAAGCTGAGGAGACCGAGGGCAAGACCCCGGCCAGAAGGAACCTGTCATAAGGGGCACAACCCAGAAGCAGAAACGTAGCTGACATTTTAGTGCTCCTCACCTGGCTGGTGATTCCTTCTTAGCATTGCTAAGCTGCCTGGCAAATTGTCTTAGCTCTCAGACTTTGTGTGGGCACTGTGAGGTTAAGGGCACTAGATGTGTCTGTACTGGAACGAAGCAGAAAGAGGAGTCCAGGGAAGTCAGATATGACCTGGCAGGAGCTGCGCACCTCTCAGGACTCCAGAAATCATCTAAACAAAGGATGGCTGGTAGAGGTGACCAGTTACATCCAGGAAAGATTGGTGTGAAATATGATCATGACTGAAGTAACTGGGAGGTTCTCCGAAATTACTTTGAAGGGGAGAGTACAGTAGGAAAACGAAATCCTAGTAGAATTCTGTTGAGTGCGGGTAGAGAGTTTGTCATCTCAAGAACCTAGGACCTGGTACATGGTACCAAAATGATCGATCACTGAGTGTTACGCCCTCAGTCCTGTTATCCCTGGGTGAAATTAGTTCATCTTTAGGTATTAGAAATATTCACTCTTATCATCTACCCTGAGTATCCCTCCACATTTCCCAGTATCTTATACCTAATACTATGGAGGAGGGTACAGGAAAGAACAAAGAACACCTAAACCATTCTGTGCTCCCCTCTTGCTGTGGCAATCTAAAAGGTGACATATTCCAGAAGACATAGGCAAACCATTGAAGAACTGCCATCTGCCTGGGCCCTAGTGTGTGGACCAGAGGCTGTCATCAGCCTGTTTAAGTATATAATATAAATGAAAAATAAACATTAGTGTCCATTAAATCACTGGGAACTTTTAAAATTACAGAACAACCTAGTCTTTTTTTCTTCTTCTTTATATCTATACCATGTAATATGATTAGCACAGAAACAGAAATAAATAGTTGGGAACATCAGCTATTGTGAAGGTCTATGTCCTGCTTGTATTCAGATCTCTTCCAATCCTCCTCTATATTCTGAGGCGCAGCACAAAAGGACTGGCTGTTTCTAGGGCTCCTGGATTACAGCTGTCAGCCAGTAAGAGGAGCTACAGGAGATGGGTATGAATCGAGGAGCCAGGGTGCTTCCTCCTCCTTTGTATGTTGGTGGAAAGCTCTAGCAGAAAGTGGATTTGTAGATGGAGTGGTGGGGCACGCTTATAACCACAGCTCAGGAGGGCAAGATAAGAAGAGAGTTGCAAGTTTGAGACCAGTCTGGGCTACACAATGTACCCTGTCTTTAAAAAAAAAAAAAAAAAAAAAAAAAAAAAAAAAAGGAAACAGAAGGCTGGTGAGATGGTTCAAGGTTAAGAATGCATGCACCTGAGTTTGGTCCCCAGCACCTATGTAAAGAGGCTCTTAACTGTCTATAACTTCAGCTCCAGGTGATCTGCTGTCCTCTCTGGCACCCACGGGTACCTGCACACATAGGCCAGAAAGACAGACACAAATGTGCAAATAAATAAAAATAAAAGAAGTTCTTTAAAATAAATTAAAAAAAAACGGACCTTTAAAATGTTAAAAACAAGTAATGAATGGGCTAGAATGAAATAGTCAACAAAGATATCTATAGAAATGAAGATCAATAAATACATATTCAAACCCCAAACAAAAACAAACAAATGAAAAAAAACAAAGAACAAAACCCTTGCAGACTTTATCATCAGACCCATGCTAAAAGAAATGCTGAAGGGATGTCTTCGTGACCTCAAATGAAGGCATTGAAATAAAGGAGGGGCTCAGGACCAGAAATGGTAACAACATGACTGAATCAGATGAACGTTGACTGAGCAAGACTAAAACTGTCTCATGTGATAAAAATACTCAGGAGTAAAAGTTTTATAAAGTCTTCAAACTGTCATTTGTTGGAAAAGTACTAATTTCAAGAGATTTTTAAAAAGTCAAGGATGTTCCCTCAGGATCTTTGGATAACTGTTAAAAGAATAATAAACATGTATAATTGAAGAGGGGAGGGTGGATTAAAAACTATCTGATTAGTCCTGATTGATATGTCAACAAAGGGAACTGAAAGAACCTGAAAACAGATGGAACAGAATAGGAAAATGGTAAATTTAAGCCAAATATATCAAGATAAATTAAATGTGATTAAACATTCAAATAAAAAGTAAGTATTATATTATGGAACTAGTCTAGATGCCCACGAATGGATAAATAAAATGCAGTGTATGAATAATGGAATTTTTAGCTCAACTACAAAGAAAATTAAATTACATCTTTTTTTTTTTACAAGAAAATGGATGACTCTGGATAGTCACATTAAGCAAAATAAACCAGATTCACAACTCACAATGGTGGGGACTGAAGGTGTAACTCAGTTGGTAGGAGCCTTACCCAGCATGTATGAAACTATGGGTTCAATCCTGAGTACCACATAATCATGTAGCACATAGTTATATTATCAGCACTTTGGTGAGTATGTACATGCCCAAGGTATCCTTGATGACACAGTGAGTTGGAAGCCTGGGCGGTATGACAATATATCTCAGATAGAAAGGAAGGGAGGGAGGGAGGGAGGAAGGAAGGAAGGAAGGAAGGAAGGAAGGAAGGAAGGTTGCAGTACATGTTTTCAACTTAGAATATATGTATACATAGATATACATATACACATATATACATGAATCTCTTCAGTAGTTACCCATTACCCTTGCCCATTGACCTCAGTCCTTGCCTACCTTAATCTCCCTTTACTCTTCCTCTCTACTTCATGCTTGTGGCTCCTTGTCAGCCCCCTCCATAGGTTTCAGGCATAACAAGAGTCTTTCAGCTCATCAACCAAACTAAACACTCCCTTTGGCTCCTTGGAACTCGGTAGCCAACTACCATTTGGTTTCACACTGGGCCTAACCCCTGTTCATCCACCTCATTCTCATCCCTCATCATCTGCCTGTCTTTGCAGGAACTGAACTTACCTCCTTATGGCCCCTAACATGGCTGACACAGACTAAGGCTTGGAAAATACTTCACACCAAGGTCATTTGTCTTCTCTCCTCCTTGTGGCAGAGGGAACTGACTCAGGTGTTGCCGGCTTGTCAGCTGTGACTGTGTCTACATCTTCTGTTTCTAGGACAGTGAATTCAGCTCCCATTTCAAGGACCTTTCTATGTTGACAATACTTCCCCTGAACTACATGGTACCCTTGCCCTAAGTTAGTGGATCTGCTTGTCTTTTACTGTAATTTCCTGGCAATCAGCAAGTTCTAGCCCCTGTTCTAATAATGGCTGTTTTGTTTTGTTTTTTTAATTTGCCAGGTAGTGATTATTATCATCATTATTATTGTTGTTATTATTATTGTGCTTGATTTTAAGTGAGTGATCCCTAAGCTCTAACTCCTCCCATTTATCACTCAGATCACTTTAGAAAAAGATGACGATTTATGAGGCAATATGCCTGTTGGCTGGCCCCGGATGTTACAGGCAGTGACAGCTTGCTTCAAGTGCCCCATGGTTACCACATCCCTGTCGACACAAGTCATCAGAAAGTGAAATAAGTAAAAGAATGAGTTTTCTGATCTGTAGCTTTTCGGGTCTGGTAGCTTGTTTTAGCGGAGCTTTCATCCACCTATAAGATCGTAGACAAACTCTCAACTCCTAAGTTACCTAGGCAGCAATCACTAATTCTTCCTGAGTCCAAACAAGAGAATGGAAAGCATTTGGGGAGGGCTCCTAAGATGGATGAAGTGTCTACTGGGGACATATTCAAATACAAAGAGCAAATTTCAGTGTTGTAAAAATAAACATTTATAAGATTTTTCAAATACTGTCTCCCCCCAATATAATTTGCATCTACTAAGTTTGTATGTGTATGTGTATGTTTTTAAACATCTTGACATTTGAATCTCATGAGAGTCTATTAGGTATTCCTTAATAAATTATTCGAAATCTCATTAATTTCTTATCTTCAAGGTGCTTCTTTTTAACAAAAGAGCCTTGAATTGTAAATCCTTTTTAAGGCATTTATTAGTAGACATTCCCTGTGACCTTTATGGCTATTATTTTGGCAGAACCATTACAAAAATAAACTTAGTTCCTGGAGTGTTTAAACAAAAAGAATGTACTTGGGCTAACTTTCCATCTAAAATCATGCAAAAATACTCCAAGGATACAGAAGAGCCGTTTTGCTTAGAAAGCCAATCTTTTTAATTCTGTCTCTCTCTCTTTCTTTTTTTTTTTCCCCCTCTGTGTAGACTAAACAAATAAGTCACCACAGGCACTGCACATTTTTTCTATTCCTTTCTCTTGGGATGAAATATGAAATAATCTACAAAGTAATTTGATCCAGCAATTAAAAACAAGGACATGAATTACACTAACAACTGTCACATAGGAAGAATTAATTCCCTCATAACGCCGCTTGATGTTACAGACCCTGGGTGATTACGAACAGATTGTAATTGGAAAGGAGCCAAACCAATTCAGGTATCTCCGAAACACAGGGGTAAACCTCAACCTGCAAAACAGACAGCATTTTTACTACCCACAGGAGTATCTTTTTGCAATCTGCATTCGGATGTTTACCCAGCAATTACCCAGGGCACCCAGCGATGCAGCCGTCCAAGGGACAGCACGTGGCAAGGCCACAGATTCTTGCCGCTGCAGAGAAGCATTAACGTGCAGGTGATGAGAGGCAGACTTTCTGGAGTCTGTTTCTAGAAAGGCGGTGCCCTGAGGATGGAGGGTTGGTTGCTTTTTGGTTCACAGTCTAGGTTGTCGGTCTAGGTTAATGCCCAATAGCTGGTTGGTGTGGCGTCAGTCAGCAAGCAAAGGACATCAGTGTATTGGTTACTGGCAGACGCTAATTTTGTTTGTTTGTTTGTTTGTTTGTTTGTAGTGGTGTGCAAATTTTAAGGCGCTTTTCTGATACTTAATCCTTTCTAGTTTAAGGTAAGGTAGTGAAACTCCTTACTGAGGAAAACTGTTGTTCCTCTGTGAGGTAAGAAGCGCTCGATCCGAGGAGTGAAAGATCCACAGTACCCCCAAATACATTGACAAAAGCAGCACACAGTCATTGTTTTAAACAGGCACAACTAACGCACGACAAAGAAAGAAACAAAATGCCTCCATAATTAATCTACCCAGGACACCAAGCATCACCATGATGACGTTTTGCTCTCCTGGCGTCTGAGGTGGGCTCTGAGGTCAGGAACATTTTGCATCCTGTTTTGTTTCATTCTGTTTGCTTAGAATTTGTCTGATACATTTTAGCATATCATCAAAAATCCTTCTGACATATAATTCACAGCAGCTGCACGGCAGCCTATCTCTTGGATGGTCCAGAATTTATTTAAACAATCCCCTGGTGCTGTCTTCGTTTTTTTAACCACAACATGTCAACATGTTTTCTTTTCCCTTTGAGTGATTTTTCTAAACAGGGAACTAGCAGGTCAAAGGATATGAACAAACTTTACAAGGTTTTCTTTTTTTAAAGATAAAACTATTACCTTCCCTGATTGCAACATTTAGCGAATGCCACAAACTGTTTGTCTTTGTGCACACAAACAATTAACTTTTCTTCCATTTTCTTTCTTTCTTTTTTTTTTTTTTTTTTTTTTTTTTTTTTTTTTTTTTTTTTTTTTTTTTTTTTTTTTTTTTTTTTTTTTTTTTTTTTGGTTTTTCGAGACAGGGTTTCTCTATATAGCCCTGGCTGTCCTGGAACTCACTCTGTAGACCAGGCTGGCCTCGAACTCAGAAATCCTTCTGAGTGCTGAGATTAAAGGCATGCACCACCATGCCTGGCTCTCTTCCATTTTCTTGCACCATGCTTTCCTTCCTTTCTGTCCAAGAAAAAAAATGGAATCATATCACAAAAATAAAAAACAAGAACAAAAAACCCTGGTTTGCAATTTGCTTTTTGCAGCTAGAAATGCACAGTGGACATGGCAGACATAACAATTTTAAGGATCGTGGTGTAGTTAGGTTCATGGTGGTTGGCCAACTGATTCCCAGAAAGGCCAACCCTCTCAATAGGCAGTGAAGTACCACCTCCTCATGCGACCACCCATGCCATCGAATTCTGCCTTTACTATAGTCTTTGCTTTGTGGGCATTTATGTGTCTGTGATGTTCAGCGCTGCTTCTCTTCGCACTCTTTCTTCCTTGCGACTTGTCTATTTTGTTCACTGTTATCTTGTTTGTATATTGATTTTTAGGGGCCTTGTACATTATAAGTAGCTTGGGTTTCTTTTTTTCTTTTCATTATTATGAAAAAATATTTTTCTTGTTTTGTGCCTGCCTTTGAGTTTTGTGTATTTTTAAATTTGACGTAAAAATATTATTTAAACTTATTTCTGTCCTCAAGTTATTTCTCTATTGTTTTCAAGTGCATGGAGACCAGGACTTCGTTTTCCCTTTGTGATTTTATTTCACACTGCCTTGTCCGATCTGTGGATCCTCAGAGAGCATTGTTACACATGCAAAGATGGCTTTCTGAGGGTACCTTCCCTTCCAAGTTGCAAGTTTCACCTAGCAGGCAAATCGACTGTTGTTATATTGGACTTATCACCTACCACACTCTTCAACCTACAGGAACCCAGGGAAGTGAACAAGGATAGGCCTCACTGGGGGAAACAAGAAGCCAGCCCATGCCAAACTCACCAGAATTTGTTCTCCTGTTCCTACAGTGCTGCAGATATGAATAAAATATTATAAACTGTGCCTGAAAGACAAAAGGATAGACAGAAATGTCAAATCCATGACATGCGATTGTGTATGGAAAGAAAGGAGTCTGTCTGAAATCTGATTGAATTCTAGTTACGTGGCGCTTTCCTAATGAATAACCATGGCCCTTTAATTTTATGTTAAGTGCTTAATCATAGGGCTTTAATTCTCCTTATTATGTTTTAAAAGGAAAATGCAAATGTTGCCTGTGCTGGCCTGCAAACAGCAGGAAAGAGATCTTTCAGGTTAAACTTCTCCTGAAAGGAAGGCCGGCCGTTTGGTTTGCCCGTAGATTTCTTCAGAAGTGCTGTTCCCTTATAGATTTTGGCTTCTCAGCACGGCCTATAGGGCAACTGTGGGTTTTCACCCTCTGAGGATCTTTTAAGGACATTTTGAAGAGGCTGCCTTACTATTGGCTGAATCTGAGAAGTGAGGAGGCACAAACACCTCCATTTCCAAAGTACTTCTAGAATGAAAACCGCTGACCTTGTGGGAGGGAGGTATGGTGAGCGTCCGACCCATGAAAACCAGCCACACACTGTCAGGTTAGCTTTACAGAAGTTACATCAAAGAACAGTCACAGCTGATCACCTAAGCAGAGGGAGAGGACGAATGCTTAAGCCTGGGCTACAGTGTCATTTGGAGTTGACACATCCTGGTAATTCACAATTCACTCTTGCTTATTATCATAGAGTTAGCAGATTGCAGCTGAACTCACAGGCAGCCGCAATAACACAGTACTGCTAATGCCACACGCTGATGTTATTAAAAACTCTGATTCATAACGCAGATAACCTAGTCGTGCCCTGAGCGGTAAGTATTAAGGCAGAGAGGGAGAAACTTGGGCCCAAATGTCCTGCATCAGAAACATTCAAAACAAGAGCAATATTGCTGCCAATCAAGCCCACAAAGCCAATCGGACTGAAAGACCAGATTTCCTGATTAGACATTTGCAATCAGTTCAGATTTTGGAAGACGCAAAGCTATGTGGAACAAGCATTATTAAACGTTTCAATGTAATATAGTCACTTGAGGCTTTCCAGCACCGCTTCAGGATTCAGTTTTTGACGCATCTGCAGCCAAGTGTCTCCTTGATTATTATTTGGCATTTCTGCCTTTATGGAACAGCACAAAGCCTCCAAAAGTATGCACCTGAATGACACAGCAGGTACATGGAGATTAACTCTCTCCTCAGTTCCATACCGGGCCTATTAATGACTATTTTTATAATATGAATGAAAAGATAATCCCATTCCAGATACCTAATTTGACCATTACCCCTTTGAACAACAGCAGAAAAAAAGGGAGGAGTGGGGATGTTCGACCTTTTAAAAAATGTTAATGCTTAAGTAGCAATGGCAGAAAACAGGAAGCAATTCTTTGCACACTGCAGATATAAAGGATTTTCTCCCCCAAAGAGCAAATTCTTCTTTTCAAACTATAACGGCTCTAAGTTTTCCTTAGAGCATCAGACTTACAGAGAATCTGCTGGAGGAGGGAACGCCTCAGTGTTAAGTTCTCAGTAATAAAATTCTTCCTGATATCTAACTTGAATCTCCTCTGTGCCTGCCAGGTAGTTCATTCATCACTTCCCCAGGGCTGTTCTGTGTCCAGAGCACAGTGGCAGTGCTCCCAGAGATGAGAATATGGCCTGGCTTTATCTTTAGAGCATCTTTAAAATATAGATTACAAGAGAGCCCTGACTACAAAGCGCTGCGCAGCGGTATTTAGAGTGCTCCATGCTCTGCAGACAGAAGCCTGCCGCCACATTAATTCATCTCGCCCCGTTCTCTGTTCTCATTATAATTTTATCTTAGGAATTAATACATTCTGCCATCTTCTATTCTGGTTGCCATCTAGAGAAATCCGTGAGGCTGAATACATTTTGTACCACTTTGTTCTGCTTATAATGTTAAGATGTTTTCAAGAATGGATTAGTTCAATGACACTCTCCCTGCTTTATCTTGAGAATGAGAACTCAAAACAGTTAGAAAACTCCATCCAGCATTGGCACGGATGTGTCTCGAGCACAGAGACTGTAAAAGAAGAGAAGGGATGAAAATGGTTTCACTTGCCTTTGTTTTTTAAGACTCTTGGAGAAAGGAACATGCAGAGGGCATCCGCAAATAGACTTAGCTCCTGTCAATGGCTGAAGTTCTCAGCAGCAGCTGACTCTTTCCCCAAATGAAACAATTAGAGGTTCCTCTATCACAATTCCACATTTAAAAAAGAAAACACAGCCACTGGGAACAGACAGAGAGTCAAATTCAGAATCTTTGGAACTCTCCAAATGCTGCGGTCACCAGGGTCGTATTATTACCAAAATAAAACTGATAAAAGCCAATTTTTTAAAAACATGAGATCAGGAGGAAATGGCCCTCTGAAATAATAGCAAATTTGCAACAATGTTACAAAATGTAACAAAGCCCCCCTTTTTTTTTATATCGTGGGACCAGTTATTAATTGGACAGAAAGTCACACCACAGAAATGGCTACAGTCGGAAGCTGTTTCCCCTGCAGAAGTGCAGGATAAACTTATGATTTGCCAGAAGGAAGGATGTTCATCTACTCTCCATCCCTTACCTGAAGCTTCTTCCCCCTCACAAATGCCCTAGACCATTCTATCCTTTCTTATCTGCTTCCCTGTCTTATTCCACAGCACACATTGATGACATAAACTAGGGTCACATTTTACATCAAGAAAATAAGTAAAGGTAATTGGCTACTGTGTCTCTGGTTAAATTAGTTCGTTGAGTCACAGACACACTGCTCCACTAAAGCTCCTCCTTCCTTCTATCCAGTTAGTGCCTTCTCCACTTCCCTAGTGCATGCTGCAAACCTAACATTTATTTTCTAATTTATGTTCGCCCCTCCTCTCGTGTGTGTGTGTGTGTGTGTGTGTGTGTGTGTGTGTGTAAGTGAGCAGACAACTTGGATGAGTCTGTTTTCTCCTTCAACTCTAGGAGTCTGTACTGGTTAGTTTTATGTCAACTTGACACAATCAACTGAAAAAAATATTACCATGAGATGGGCTGTAGGCAAACCCGTGTGAGGGGGACTGTGGTCATTCAGAGATTCNCCAGTCTGACCATGAATATGTTTTTAACAAATAAGAGGCTTTATAAAATAATGGTCAGGATGTGGGTACTGGCCAGGTCCATACCCGAGACTCATGCTTATAGTATGGGGCCGAATAACATTAGTCAGGGGCTTATAAAGGCAACAGTCACAAGGCTTCCCACCTTCATGTAATCAAGAGGCAAGCACACATCCTGACATACTTCCTGCCTGTGTATAATCAACCACGCATCCTGTGTACGCCAAGCTTGTTTACAGAAGCAAAAACACATGGATTTGTTATTTTACATGGGCAATAGCCCGCAGTATCCCCGGGAGTTATCTATCCTTGAGCAAGTGGGGCTTACAAGTAAGAAGTCTCTTAAGCTCAGTAAATGAAACTTAAAGCAGAATGTTAGCCATCACACCTGTAGGGCATCGTCTTAATTAGTGACTGATGGGGGAGGGCCCAGCCTACTGTGGTGGTCCTGTGTTCTATAAGAAAGCAGACCGAGCAAGGCATGTGGAACAAGTCAGCAAGCAGCAGATTCATGACCTCTGCATCAGCTCCTGCCTCCTGGTTCCTGCCTCCTGGTTCCTGCCCTGTTTAAGTTCCTGCCTTAACTTTCTTCAGTGATGGACTATGGTGTGGAAATGTAACCCTTTCTTCCTGAAGTTGCTTTTGTTCATGGCNTTTTATCACAGCACTAGTCGTCCTAACTGGGATAGAGTCCCAGAATAGAACTCGGGTCATCGGGCTTGGTGGCAAGTACCTGTACCCAGAGAACCACCTCACCAGCTAATTGGTTTGTTTAGTTGTTTTGTTTGGTTTGATTTTAAACTGGTTAGAGGTTTTGATCGCCTTAAAAATATGTTTCAGTTTCAGTTTCTTCTTAATTCTCTGATGAAAGGATAACTTCTTTTTGGAAATAAAAGTCACCATAAAAAGTCTTTCTCCAGTACCTTCCTCATAACTGTGTTTAAATGCAGATCTCTCTTCCTTCCACCCAGTTAGGCACTGGGGTCCCTGTTCCTTCTTGCACTTGGGAGTTCACAGTCCAACCAACCACAGCCTCACCACTCCCAGGGCCCATTCCTTCAGTCCCAGACACCCTACACATTCACCTTCTACTTGCACAGGGTTGACTGTCAATACCATCTTAAGTCTAAAATATACATCAAACCTGGAGGGTTCTTAGCCCCAAACATTGCCCCATTACCTTGCCTTCTTTTTAGTAGTCTTTTATCTTGCCACCCAGCCAAGCCTTTTCTCCCCTGCTGTTTTGTAACTTCCCAGTGTAGCTCCTGTTGCTCTCACAACTCCAGAAAACAATCATGACCCCAGTATTGACCTATCTAATGAACATGGCTTCATCTATAGCTTCCTTTTCCACAGTGTTGACTCACTCTTCCTGCTTGGTGCTCAGGGTCTTGGCTTAGGGATGTGACATTTCTTTATAGTCTTTGCCTTCTCAGAGCTGGTCCTCCGCTTCCTTTCTTAACCCCTCGGTACCTCCCTGTTCCTCTGCCTCAGGGCTCTTCTGCCAACTGCTTTACCTTCCATTCCCCCTGCCATGCCCCCAGGGATGACCTTGCTGGGTTCCATGGCTTTTCTAGATCTCATTCTCTACAGATCAGATTTAATCTTTCACCTGAGCCTCGAGTGCTGAAGCCCGACTCATCATCTCTCGTGTTTCTGAGTAATGTGGTGTGACAGTCGATTTTATGTGTCAACCTGATTGGGACAGGGATATGGGATGCCTTGATGGTGGGTAAAACATAATTTCTATGTTTTCCCATGAGGCCATTTTTTTGGATGACATTCGCATTTGGATCACTAGCCTGAGTAAAGGCCCTCACCTATGTAGTGGACATTAGCCTTATCTACCAAGGCACCAAACAATAAAAATGAAAGGCTTGCTTTTTCTTTTTTTGAACTGCAACATCCTTTTTTTTCCTGCACATAGAAATCAGTCCTCCTGGGTTTTGGATCTTATGATTCCAGAACTTATACCGCAGGCATTCGGAGCCTTAGAATGTAGCTCTTGGGGATCTCCAGGTAGCAACTGGCAGATCAGCCTCCAAAATCATGTAGGCCAGTTCCTATAACAAATCCCCTCTTACATATCTCTCTCTATCCTATTGATTTTTGATCCTCTGAAGGACCCGGACTAATATAGTTGAGATCAGCATGACTTTTTCGTCAATACCACCTGTCTGTCAAATTCCAGACACTCCCACACTGTGGCCATGTTGGGTGAAGATACAGTAGCTCATAATATTTGTGGGAAACCCTCCAAGTAATAATACAGTTTTTACAACTGGCCGGCTTCAAAATAAATACCAGAATGATTCTTTTTCTAAACTTTCTCAAGTACTGTATCAGATGGGGGGAATTTACCCCATCATGCCAGGCTGTCATACAAATAACCAAACAATGTATGCAATTATCCATCATGACCAACCATCACAGAAGCCCACTCACTCAGTCCACCCCTACTTCCTGGGCACCTTCCAATTCCAAGTCTCTGGCTCTTGGATTGTGAACATTGGCAGAATTTCCCATTGGATGGGGTTCACCTGTATTGCTGAAACAAGAACAAGAGACTCAATCTGGAAACAGTTCAAAAATCAGGAAGTGGGTAACATAGCAGTAAGCCTTCTTCAGAAAATTTCCAGTGAGGCCCATTTTTCTCAGGAAAGCAGGGAAGTGAACATCTTAAAATGACCTCTCAAGACACTGAACATCCATTTTATACTCAGGGAAGTCTTCAATGAGCTACAAGTATGTAATTTAAATTTTTAACTTACTTAGCAGTGTGAATATGGAGAAGGTAATTGCATGTCACCAATTTAGAAATGTCAATTGGAAGAGAAGTTGTCCACATCCCTATGGCATTTCATAGGGATCCGTTAGATAGTAGGAACCTTCTTTATAAATATGTAAAGAGGCGAGACTAGGGCTATTTTATGACACCATTTATATTTAGTTGCCTCTTTTATTCTAAAAAAAAAAAAAAAAAAGTATCACTGTTGCTGTTTAGAGCTTAAATACAGCCTCCAGTGAATGAGGAGGAAGTGAACAAACCATACCTCTAAAATGACCAACTAAAGTCAATTTTTAAAGCTCTTCAAATGATGCTCTTTTAAAGAACCAGCAGTGACTTTTGTTGCCAGAACAAGCAATGGGTAAGATATTCTCTCAAGTTCATACTAGCTGTCCACAGAGATGCTGGATTCTCACTGGAAATGGAAGGGTTCAATCAAGTATGGAAATAGAATGACTGATTTTTACCTTGAATGACTGACTTTCACCTTGTGTTGCTCATGGCCTCAACACAGACGGGAATTTTAATAAAATATAGTTTGAATGGCAACTGTTATTAAAACACTACTCTGTATGGAAAGAAAGTCTCCGTCACTGAACTAATGAGCAGACGTTTTCAGGTCTTCCATTCATTTCCTCTAAATTTCAAAGGGAACATCAGCCTTGGCAGAGGCAGCCTTTGGCTTCTCAAGGGGCTACCTTGCATGGTACATTCAAGGTGATTTCAGTCTGCCTTCTCATCCAATCCTGGTTTTCACAGCACTAGTGACAATTAGCTGTGATTGCAATGGCAGCCATGCTGATGGAGACTCCGGGCTGTTTGGGGTTGGAGCCGAAATGACTATACTCATTTCTCCAAAGACCATGGACCTTCAGTGGGTAATGGCTTTTTATCATTAGATTCTGAGCCAAAATTCAGCTGATAGACTAAAGGTGAACTGTTCTATTCCCCATTACCCTGAAGCCCAGCATGGTAGATCTTATTTGTGTCATGATCACTTCCAATACATTCTTTATCAAATTTATTACCACTTGAAGCTTAGAGGACTTCCTCAGTGCCAGCCACAGTTTTTTAAAAGTCGAAGTAAGGTGTATATGCCTGTGTACATATGTGTGTGGTATGTTTATATGAATGCATCACACGTACATGAGGGTGCATATGCACATGTGCTCATGCATATGGAAGCCATAGGCTGATTTCTCAATCATTCTACACCTTAGGTTTTAAGACAAGCTATCTCACTGAACTCAGGGTTTACTGTTTGATTACACAGACTGGTCAGTGAGTTCTACAGATTCATCCCTGCTGCAGATGGGTTATAAACATGTGCCATCATTCCCGGGCTTTCATTTAAGAGTTCTGGGGATCCCAACTCCGGTTCTCATGCTTGTACAAAAGATGTTTTTACCAAATGAGCTATCTCCTCATCCTAGAAGCAAATTTTGCAAACAAAAAGAAAAACTATAGAGAGGGTTATAACTTTAATTTTTTCAAAGCCTACTTTTAATGATGGTTCTTAATTGCTTTAACCTCCTTTCTACCCCACCACCCACCAGGGGTAGTGGAAAAGAAAGTTATTAGTATATGGGTGAAGTGTACCTGTTTAGAAAGGGTTCTTTGGAGCAAATTCCACCTGTGTTGGCAGGAAATCAGCAGTTCAGTTCACAGGTCAGCAGTGGCAACTCAATCCACTTGCAAACACTTCATGGACCAGCATCCAGTTCAGTAGTGTTAGGATAGCAGCAATGGTGGTATGACCTAGCAGGAACAGCCAGGCCTCAGCTGAATCTGCACGAGTCAGCAGGAGACATTGAGACCAGCAGGAACACCAGAAGTTCTCTGCCATGCCTCTCTCAACGAAGTGAAGATCAGTGAAGACGAGAGACCAAGAAGCATTGTACAGCAAACTCTACCAATAAGCCAAGCCCCCTCACAGTCCCTTGACTCCTATTTATAATCCCTCCAAGCATCATGTATCCTCAATGGGTCTGACCTCATCACATGTCTTGCCACAGCATGTGTGTCTGTCTTAGCAAAACTCCACGTGAGTCCGTCTCAGCTGACATCACTTTGCCACTTGGCCCAAGTCCAAGGAAGCAGCAAGATGCTCCAAGCATACCACCAGGTTTTTTTTGTTGTTTGTTTGTTTTTTTTGGTTTTGTTTTGTTTTGTTTTGTTTTGTTTTTGTGCATTTCTCTCTATGGAGTCCCAATAAATGGAGCTCAACTATGCAATGTATGGTGGACCAATACATGTCTGCCATTAGCGAAGAATTCTTCATCTTGTGTCTTTTCATGTGCTTGCTTTGGAAGAACATCCTTTCTCACCTGTTTCTGCTTCAGGAAAGCACACCTTCACGTTTGCCCTAGCAGAACATCATCCAACAAAACTGACTCTCCAAAGAACCCTTAAGTTTCCACTTCAGAGGGTGTGTTAGATTACACAGTGTGTGTGTGTGTGTGTGTGTGTGTGTGTGTGTGTGTGTGCGTTTAACTGAAAAAGATAAAAATATGTATATGTCAGTTACAGCCAAAAAAAAAAAGTCAGGCATCTTAGCACAATATTTTCCACTATAGTACAGTTTCTATAACTAAGAAGATTATAAAACTTTTATTTTGCATCTCAGCCACTTTTTCAGCAGTATATGTAAAATAGAAGCATAAATATATTGTTTATTTAAACTAAGCATTTGATTGTAGTTCAGAAGTTCAAAGATTACTATAGAAAGTTGGTAAGTGGATCCCTGGGGCAATAGGAAACAGGTTTTTAAAATTTATTTATTTTATTTTTTTGGATCCCTTAAGACTCATTTCCAAACCCTGTGGGGTTTTATCAAGCTGAGCTTCGAGTATCCTGATCTTTTCAGACTCCAATTAACTTATGCTGTTCTCTGGGTTTTAATTCTGCCCTGCCTTGCTCATCTCCAGCGAGAAGAAAACTAACGTTGGAAACATGGTTAAACAAAGTGGTGACTGGGAAATTGTTTTTTCAAAGGGGGGATATGGGTTCCCAAGAGAGAAAACAAACATCCTAAGCTACTTGGACTACTACAAACAGAATCTGTGACAATGTCAAGAACCAGAATATAGGGCAACAACAAAGGAGGACACCCACCCAAAGAAGCAGGGGCAGCGTCTGGCGGGCCCGCTGAAAATGCGTACATTTACAGCTCTGGGAAAGGCAGCTTTCCTTTCCTGTCCCTCAGCCTTTCTGCCTGTGTCCACAGCTTTGTTGCACTCATTCTCTGTTCCCATCAGCCAATTCTGAAGTCGCTGAAAGAATTGGTTTTTGTTCCTGGCAGCCTGTAGTCACAACCAGCAAATTTAAACTCCTGGCTAGCTTCAAAGAGCAAGAGAGAACAGGGGTATCTCGCTTCCATGTGGGAGGGAGGTGACTCTGAAGTTTTTATAGAGAAGATAACCATTGCACGTGGGCAGGCCAAACAGGCCTTGGAAAAAGGCCCTAGACTTGAGTCAACCATGAGTAAGAGTTTCTGAGCACAGTGACTGCAGCTAGTCACACACTTAGCAAGGCTTAGACTAAACATTGTGGCCTGTGTGCTTTCTCTGGTGTTTATTGTATCCCATTTGTAGAAGTATCCATAACATTTTTAGAATTTTTCCTGTACATGCGAGTTTATAACATTTCATGCAAATGGCCAACGTGAATCAGTGCTTACCCTGACTAATACCCAGCACTGGACGAAGCACTTGTCTTCTCTTGGTTTAATTTTACAATTGTAGAAGAAAATGTCTCATTCCAATGCTTATTTGTTGAAATAGTATAGAGTTCCATTATACAGCTGATGTGAAAACCAAGGATGACTTGCCTCAGGGGTTATGCAACTAATAAACGATGGCATGATTCCACTCAGAGGTATTTTTAGGTCCCAAAGCCACGTTCTAAATCCTTACCCAGTAGTACTCTGGGAGCAAAGCTTCAAGTCTAACTTTTCTAAGCCTCAGACTCCACAGTCGGTTTAATGAGAGGTTAGGATGCTATGACTGGCCAGTTCTGGGATGGTATGGTCTCTTAAAATCAAAGCAGACAAAAAGGAGTGTTCCTGGGCCTCCTCTACCCTGGCAGCTCTGCTTAAAGGCACAGAGCATGTAAGGTAGTCTTTTCTTTGATAAAATGAGCCCAAGATCTATAAGCTGGTCTCAGCCTTTTGGTGAAAACTCTGAATATATCTATATTTTCCTTCAGATACAGTGAGTCTTAGAATGTCCATCTTCTTAGAAAAGAGTCCCTCTCTAGAGTTCACGTACCAGCAACTACCTCTTTTTCTTTTCCTATTTTTGTTTTTGGTTCTGTGGCATGGTCTTTTTGCCTTTTCTTAAAAGAATAATTCTCATAAGAGTTGTAAATACTCTTTTCCCTGAATAATCTTGAGGCATGGGTTCCAGGAAGCTTGTGAATACCAAAACTCATGGATGCACATGTTCCTTAAGACATATCTGCATATAGTCTACAAACATCATCCTATGTGCTTAAAACTATTTCTAGATTGCTGCTAATATAAATAGTTGGTTTATGATTTTCTTTAGGAAGTAATGATAATGATGAGTCCTGGACATGGTCCATATGGACCTTTTTCTCTCAATATCTTTAGTCTGTGCTTAACGGACTACGCAGGTTCAAACCTGTAAATACAGAGGACTAAATCTGCATGCTGCTACCATTTCCTCATTTCTTAGTGTGCGTGCTGCGTGTGTGTGTGTGTGTGTGTGTGTGTGTGTGAGAGAGAGAGAGAGAGAGAGAGAGAGAGGGGGGGGGATATGTCACACATGTGAGAGTAGCATCCATGTGGAGACCAAGAGTTGACATTGAGCATCCTCTTCAGTCGTTCTTTCCTTTATTCACTGAGGCAGAAACTCTCACTGAACCAGGAACTTGGGATTTGCCTGGTCTAGCTAAAGCTCTAGCCAGTATATCTTGGGGAATTTCCTGTCTTCTCCTAAGCACAGGGATTATAGGCAGGTCGCCATGCATGCCCAGGTTTTAAAAAATCATATTTATTGAGGAATGCATGACGTGTATAGTGTGGGAGTCACAGGCTGACCTGCAGGAGCCCATTCCTTTCCTTCAACCAATGATGTGGCTGTCAGGGATCAAATACAGGTCCTTAGTGGCAAGCAACTTTACTCCTGAGAGGACCTGCCACCTGACCTATACAGCTTTTATGTAGGTTTTGATGACCCAAACCCTCATGTTCATGTAGTGCAGTAAACACTCTATGTTCTCAGCCATCTCTCCAGCCACATGCCTCCCAGTGTTCTTTTTCAATCTGCTCCAACTAGGTTTCCACTGTCAGTCCACAGAAACCTCTCTTGTCAAGCTCTCCATCACCCTTCATAACATCCTTCATCTGGCCTCTCAAGATGTGAAACTTTAGTGGTAGGAAATAGAGAAATATAAAACAATGAATGAATACCTACAGACAAAAACCACATACTTATGAAAGATCTTTATTGGAACTCAATAACTAAGCGTTAAAAGTATAAGTACGTATTTTTTCATGAAGTATCTTAGTCTTCCAAAAGTCTCTTTTTATGGCAATGCTATTTGCTGCATTAAAAAAATGGCAATTACTTAGTTTATATTTTACTTCAATAAATATACCCTCCCGTTTTACTACTGCTCTATATAACTGGAATATACACCAAGAGTGTGTGAAAAAATGTTTAAAACTACCTAGACCAAAGGGAATCGCAATGGTTTCTAGCTGCAGGAGTTCATCTGAATTGCCTTTTCCATATTCAGATAGGAAGACAGGTTAGAGAGTTAATAATGTCTGCACTGACACATAGCTGCTATGTACGCTTGGGACTAGAAGCCATCCCTCAAAATTTGAACCCAGAGTCATCCCATTATAGCATGCTTCTTTGGTATATCTCAAAAGGTTAAAAGATTTGGCACAATCACTATTCCTCTGACTAGTCAATGCATGGTACTGACTCACTCACTAATCTCTCTTCTTTAATCTATCTGTTCCTAACCTGCTATGGGTATGTCACTAGGCATTTGGCAAGTGGTCCCACATCATACTCTAGGTATGTCAGCTATAGTAATTGGGACTGAAAATGCTTTACCTTATTAAAGATTAGATCATACTTAAAGTTACACTAACAATAACACTATTTTTATCCATTTGTATCACGCTGAGTAGCATGTACTGTGGGAAATGGACTTAAATTTGGTAGGCTAGGAACTTGGTCTAATGGCCTTGTGTTTCAATCCATCATACATATTCTCCCACAGGCATGGAGTGTCCACATTTAACTGACACCTTCATGTTCAGCAAACTAATGCCTTTGAGATGATTAAGATGCCTAGGAGACACTCTCATATTGCTTGGGTCATCTGGTTATTAAACATACCAAGGGAAAAGCAGAGATTTCTTGAGAAAAGGAAACATTGAGGATTTTCCTAATGTTCTTGGTGGGAGGACCAGTAGAGGACAAGACTTTTCATTCTGCTTGGCCAAAAGCCAGCTGAGCCACCTACTAGGGGGACAGCATCACTGTGAAGTAAAAAAGTTACCACCACCACCACCACCCCGAAAAAGCAGAGGTTGGGACCAAAAGAGACACAAACCTCCAGCCATTTCTCAAAACATGGTACCACACTGAAAATTATGATAGGTTGTCTCTATTCGTACCCAATTTTTTCCACTATGAAATTAACATTAACAAGGGAGTTGAGGGAGGTGTTACCACCTCCACTTTCCTGCAGGCCACAACAGCAGGTGTGCCTATTTTCAAAGGAAAGTGAAATATTTGCCAAATCATTTGGCACACTCAAACTCAAAATGTGCCAAATTACCTGTCAAACTTAAATGGCCTTTTAAAAAGAAAAGACAAATGGTCTGCCCTCCTTCATCTGCATGGACCCACACTGCCATCCAGTGGCTCACTGTGTCAGTCACAATGGGGCTCCATTGTCTTCCAGGGTTTGGATCCAAGCTAAACACCCTGTCCATGGCATTGGCTCCTTCTCTACTCAGAGCCTTTGGGGCTGAAAAAGATGCAATGGGTTGCGTGTAAGTTGGATTAGAGGAGACTTGGTGCCAAGGCTTGGATGTCTTGCCTATGGCATCCAAAAAGAGTGTAAGCTGCCTGTAGAATTTTCCAACCAACAGATATTCAAGTGTCTTTCTTCCACATAATCACTGATGAAAGAAAGAAAGAAGAGAAGAGAAAAGAAAAGAAAAGAAAAGAGAGAGAGAGAGAGAAAAAAGCCCATTATCATACACAGGTGTCTTTGTTTAGCCCCATAAACACCTTTCCCTCATGGATAACTAGGCCAAGCAGAACATGGTGATCCATTTTATTTCCACATGGCAAACAGTGCTTATCTGTAAGTCCTTACTTGTCTATGTTCTCCTTTAAAATATCCATTTTAATGGGTTGAACTTGTCTCTGCGGTGAAGGTAGGGAGTTCCAGCTATATGAGGTTGTGGGGCATATATAGAAGAAGAAGAAGAAGAAGAAGAAGAAGAAGAAGAAGAAGAAGAAGAAGAAGAAGAAGAAGAAGAAGAAGAAGAAGAAGAAGAANAGAAGAAGAAGAAGAAGAAGAAGAAGAAGAAGAAGAAGAAGAAGAAGAAGAAGAAGAAGAAGAAGAAGAAGAAGAAGAAGAAGAAGAAGAAGAAGAAGTTCATAGAGAAGGGAGAAGAATGAGATACAGAGGCAGACTCTGTAGGCTTAGATTTTTCCAAAACCTACTTTAATAAGGGTTCTTAAATGCTTTAACCTCCCTTCTTGCCTACCTTCCACCAGAGGTAGTGTAAAGGAAAGGTTAATAGAGCAAAGGAGGATGTGGGACTGTTTGGAAATAGTTCTTTTGGGTGATTCCAGTCTTCATTGTCAGGATATCTGCAGTTCAGTTCACAGGAATTAGCAGCAGTAGCTTGATCCACTTGCAAACACCATTCACGAATCAGCAATGACTGTTTGATCCAGAGGAAACCATGAGGCTCTGCCAGTCCACCCAAGTCCACAGAAGTGGCAAGAAGCCCCCAGAATATCATGAGAAGTTCTTTGGTGTGTTTTTCCCTACAAAGTCATGACAAACAATGATCAGTGAAGAAGGGAAGGTGAACCACAGCATGGCATCAGTAAACCCCAATGAAGACCAGCCAGCAGAGGCAAGGTGAACCAATGCCAGAATGTCCTCCACTGTCAGTTGAGTTATATTTGTACCCTTTCCAGACATCACATGTCCTCTCAAGTGTCCACTCCAGCAAAACACCACATGCCCTTTTTCTAGGCAGCTTCCAGACAAACAACACATGTTTGTTCCCAGCAACACATTCTCCCATGTGTCAGCTTCAGCAAAACATCCTCTCATACAAAAGTCTTCAGGAAAGCATCACATGACACAACTGAGTCTCCAAAGAAACCAGAAACTTCCACTTCAGGGTGTAATTCTCTTCTGTGTGCACAACTGCAAGTTAAGTTAACCTTTCTAACAATTGGTTTCAATAATAAACTGTACTGTGAGCAGAGCTTCTGAAAGGAATCTAGATGGTATGGTGACAGCCAAAGCTAAGAGTTGGGTTCCTTTTCAGCTAAAGATTATAAAATGCTTATGAGTTAAGTTGATCAAAGCTGAAATGAGAGTGAATGGCCACTAGGTTGGCTCTGAAGAGAATTATAAACAAAGATATGAACAGTAACCACAGACTGCTAAAATGTCAGCTCTGACATTAGTGTGAATTAGCATGTGAACATCATGGTTCACCTCAGGTTGAGTTAGATCAGATCTAGGCAAGCCACTGTGCCATTTCTTCACCCATTTAAAAAGAACCATTAAAGAAAGCTCTTTGCTTCCTAAAGAAATTAAATCCATCTGGTTCTAATTAGACCCTCTAGCTAAGGCTATGCCTACCCCCATTTTTCTTTTGCTATTCAGTCTTATTCACTTTTAACATATTGTATATAATAATCAGAAATAAAGGAAACATATTGTCAGCTAGGCTTACTCCTCCATTTTGCAGACATGGAAACTGAGACCCATTTCCCCATCTACATTTTCTAAATGAATCCAAAATTTTCTTAAAACATAAGACATAACAGGAAAGGTGAGATACTTTTATACTTTTCATAATAAAGAAATATTCCTGATCTGCCCCTGTCGCCATCCCTCCATTCTAAATTCTTAGCTTAATACCCAAAAATGAGGATAGCTTTCACCTCTCACCAAATAAGTTTCTCTTTGCAACAGATGGAGATCACTACATAAAACCACAACTGGCTAAAATTCTTCAATGTATATATCTACAACACAACTTCTATACCTAAAGCTTAGGTAATATAGAAGAAGAGAGGGTGGAAAGATTCTAAGAGCCAAAGGACCAGGAAACTTGCTGTAAAATTGTGTCCCTCAGAAATGACAGAGAAGCTGTACCCATGATATCTAAACAATATGGCTGCCTAAGCAAGACCTGAACAAGGACATCAAGAACAAGGACAGCTCAGGCTCCTCCTGGACAAAGAACAACAAGCGACTAAGGAATGCCGGAAGTGGGAAAAAGAGTTTTACACAGGAATGATGCCTTCCCCCTATTGGTTATCTAATACCAAGTGGTTAGTTCCGAAATAATATACATACAAGCAACACTAAACAGACTTGTGTGTGTGTGTGTGTGTGTGTGTGTGTGTGTGTGTGTGTGTGTATAACAAGTCAAGAAACAGAAGCCATGAATTTGAAAAGGGAGCTAGTGGAGAAGAACGGGAGAAATTAGAGAGAGAAAAAGGAAGGAGGAAAACAATATAATTTTACTATAATTACAAATTATTTTTAAGAAATTGGGAAAACAATCTCATCTACAAAAGCCTCAAAATGTATCCTGGAAAAAAATTGTGAACAAAATTATTAATACCTCCTTGTTGGGAATTATTCTCTATTACTATTTTAATAACTTACACATTTAACCATTCTGTTAGATTCTCAAGACATACCATATTAGCATCTTGAAGAGTCAATGTAGGGTTAAATAAAGTTAATGTTAAGGTTAAATAAGTCGATAAGGAAGGGTTAAATTAAATGGTCATTGAAGAGGGCAGGCTTTTAAAAAAGGGAGGGAGAGGAAATATACCCAAACTTCTTATCAATAAGTATCATAATCTAAGAATTTGGCAGACCAAAAAGATGGTATAATTATACTACCTTCCCCCTGCCTCTATTTGGGGATGAGGATGGGCAGGAAGCATTCAGAGAGAGACACACCTATTTGTGCTTAGGAACTAGAGATTTTAAGTCATCCAACTCTGGTGTCACTAATATAGACAAGCTGACTTATATGGATTTTGAAGACTTTCTACTGGAGGAATTGTGATTTTTTGGATTGTTCCACTTAAAATAAAGGCCCAACAAAGCAGTTTAATAAACATTGTATCTAAGACTAGGAGAATGATAGTACATCAATGATTAATTGTCTGATGAGTAGAAATGCAATTGATAAGTCATGTGTGAAAAATCATTTAAAAGAGCCATTCTTGGACTACAGAGTGTCTTATTAGGTAGAATACAAATGTTTCCCCATCGGAAGTGGAGTCATTTCTAAGTCATTGGGCATAGGATGAAGCAATAGACGTATAGGCAATACAGTTTGCTCAGCTAAGATTTAAGGAAGAGGCCCACACACCAAAATCTGAGCTGTGGATTCTTACTTTAACACTCTGGTCACGTCTATTTAAGGTTCTAGCTCCTTTGGTAACAACAGACAAATACACAATCTAATCAGCTCAAATGAAAGAGAAAAAAATAAGTAACCAGCTAATAATAAACCTTAGCAACTGTAGACAACCATCAGAGACTGCATGGGGGCCAAAATTTAGCAATCCTAAGGCATCTTTCTCTTCCTCCTTCCCCATTAGTACATATTTATTGACACCTCAGTCAAAACACAAAACAAACAACTCTCCTGTTGTTCAGAGCCTCACAATCTAGCTTCTCTCTACTTCTCCTCATTTCTATATCCTGATACCACCTGCCATTCTTCTCTTTACAAATTGGCTTCCTTGTCCTCCTCTTTCTGTCAGGCCCTTGCTGTCCACGTCCTTTCAGCTTTAGAATACATCAACTAAACACAACCAGTCATTCTAGCCACAGGGTAGCCTTGGGTAAGAACTATCCATGATTCAGGTTACAGGTTATAAACGTGCTGAACTAAGCTAGTCTAAACAGTCAAAAATGAGGGTTTTTTTTGAGGTAGATATCACAAATACATCTTTTATTATATATTTTATTTTTCAAGATTCATAGAAATTTTGCTCAGTCTTATGATAAGTTCCTGACTACTTTAAGATGGAATCTATGCCTGTCTTGAAGATTATGGCCCAGTTCCACCTGGTTGGCCAGCACTTGGAGTCAGATAACAAAGTTCTCCCGTGGATTCTTTAAGCCTGTAAGTTATGAAATTATCAACAGAGCAGTTTGCCAGGTGCTCTGCTTTTTGGCAGAATAACACTCCTAGAATCTTTCTAATGTGAGTACGGAGGCACTTCAGCCTCTGTGCTTCTGTGTCGATGCTTAGAAAGCAACATGCACAGGCTCATCAGATGCTACAAACCTGTGCCTACTGCTGAGGCTGTGGCAGCTGAATGTGACAAGCAAATTCTTACTTCAGTTTCTTTTTGCTTTTTGAACTCTGTCAATAGTTCCTTTCCAGGTCTTATCCTTAGGTTTTTCACATCTTTGTCCCATTACTTAGTAGAACAGTCCATGCCAACATCATTTGCGATGTCTAACCATTTAGGAACAAGGTAACTAAGAAATCCAATGTGATAAGAGGTCAGAGGTGATTTTCTGCTCCCATTGAGATCAACTACTTTAAGAGACCTTACCAGGGCTTGCTATGAACCATGCAAAATCCTTCCTAAAGTCTTCTGCTTTAGAAAACTCACAGCTAATCTTGAAGAATGGTTCAAATTCTGCTATGTAATACTTGAGTGGCATTGGGGGAAATTTTCTGATTGGTTAATGCTCAATTTTGCATGAATGCATGCAGAAGGGTTAGCAGGTGTAGCCTGTAGATCCTGTGTTCAGGAGAATCCTATGCAAGCATCAGGGGTGTGAGCACCTTGCTAGTGGTGTGGAGAATAAACTGGATCATTCTGGAATGAAATGGAGAACACTCCTGGCGAACAGATACACAGACGCTGACATGACACCATACAATATTAGGGTCTCCAATTTTGGCTTCACAAATGCAGATCTACAGACATCCACCATGACAATCAACTTGTCAGATGGCAGAACAACTGTTATACATCTGCCCCGCTCCTGGCAGGATAATTTCCTTCATCAAATTTACCCAGATGGGAAATCTGTCTGCAGCTGATGACAGCAAGAATTTTCCTTTGCAACTCGAATGGCGGCATCATAGGAAAGTTACTAGCAATCCAGGCAGGCTCAGGGCCTAGGTAACAAAGGATTTCTCCTCCTGATCCTATTGCTTTTGAACAGGTAACATCCTCGAACACCAAACTGAGATATTTCTCTTCTGAAATATCACACTCTAGGTATCTGTTCTCACTGAGTCAGATATACTTTATTTTGCCTGTAGTCGTGACTATAAACTACAGCAGTTTTAAAACAATATATGTTGCTCAAACAGCTCCTACTACAATCATGTCTCCATAATAACCCTGTGAAATAGAGCACTTTCTATTTGCCCCTTTTCAATATAGGAAGATACCAAAAGACTTGAAAGATTATATGATTTGTTCAAAGACTTGAGAAATGACATAGTATTCTCAAATCATCTGCCTTGTTAGTGAGCAAGCTAACCAGAGCCTCTCTCGTAATCTGACTCCAGGTCTGCACATTGAGCAAATCTGATCTCTACTCTTTGGGGGATAAAGCAGCTGCTCCATCTCCTGTTTTCACAACTTCATGTCAGACATAAAGGATAAAGCCGCCGGGCGTGGTGGCGCACGCCTTTAATCCCAGCACTCGGGAGGCAGAGGCAGGCGGATTTCTGAGTTCGAGGCCAGCCTGGTCTACAAAGTGAGTTCCAGGACAGCCAGGGCTATACAGAGAAATCCTATCTCGAAAAACCAAAAAAAAAAAAAAAAAAAAGGATAAAGCCACAAGATGTGAGAAATCTGTTTACATTCTACTGGTTAATATTTAGCTCCATAACCTATAAAGTATCCGCTTATGAAATTTTTTATTTTATGAACAATCACGTGTCATACTAAAATTCAAGGAGGATTTCTTTCTAAAAGAAGGAAGGGAACAAATTTGAGCAGACATGTAAGTGTGCACCCACTCTGGAGAGAGTACCAGATAGCAACAGCCCCTTCGTGAATCTTAGAATTGTCAAAGCAATTTCTCTTAGGCCTCAAGTGTGACTTTTTAAAAATGCCTCCCAGACTGTCCTGAAGCAAGTGCCTTCCTGGATCACCCAGATCCCACCAAATTTTTGGACAGGAAAATTGACCACAGTTGTCTTCCGTTTTGGAATTTGTGAAATGTCATAATTAAATTTCATAAGGTTTTATGCAGAGTACACATCCCATGTTCAATATATATTGAATAGACTCGCAGGAAAACGGCAGGGTGGGAACGTTTCCAGGAGTGCACGCTCTTTCTGAATCCCATTCCAAAGTGAAATAAAGGAAGCATCTGGGGTCTAGAACGTTTCTTCATACCTCTAATTTCATGGCTCCCAGCAAAGATTTGGGTTGGCGCCTTTGGCCATGACACTTAGTGTTAAACAGGAGCCACTCCAGTGTCTTTAACTCACAAAAGACAAAAATGTCATATAATGAAAGATAAAGGTGGGCACTTGGGAAAATAGTGTGTCATGGATAAGCCCAACAGAAGCCTGGCGATGCTCAACCAGTGATGCCAAATGATGTTGATGGTGTCGGGATCTCTTTCTTCAGCTACCTTCACCTGCCATGTTAAGTTTTGTTTCTGTCCGTTCCATCTGCATACATTCTCCTTACTGGATGATTTCCATCTTTTCAATCTATTTTTCAATCATCTTACCTCATAGCTCTTCACTATGACTGTATTCCAGTAGCCCTTTACGGGAATCACACGTGTGCATATAGGAACAAAGTCCTGTAGTGACATGATTGGTAAATAGCTGGGGTCTTCCCATCAGTCAAGGGCACTGTTTCTCTCTGGTAGTTTCTCTGGAATATTCCTTGGTGAAGCAGAGAGAGTGATGGGTGGAAGAAGACTCCTTTGATGAATCCCAGGAGTCCTATTTCCCCACTTCACAAGGCATTGCCTTTTTCGTTAGTAGAGGAAAGCCATAGCCCCCATGGCAACCATCAGACAAAGCTCCACATGTGCAAGGCAGACTGGGCTCCTTCAACTTGCCACATATCTAGGATGATTATCTTATTTACAGTTAAAGTTGCTACCTTGAAATAGAACCCAACAATCACAAAGATCGGCTGGCTGCTCCACATTGTACATGTGGTCCGCATGCGGTAATGTTTGGCATGCTGCTCAGATGCCAGACAGGACCGAGGGTTTCACCTCAGCCCTGTCCTTCTCTCTGTAGAACTCTGATGTTTTATTTTCTTTACATTTCCCCAGATGAATCATCCTTCGGGTCAGTCTTCAGTCTTGCAGTCTTCTGTTCCTCTGGGAATAATGCTTCGGAAAGTGCATGCCTCTGCACCTTTGGATGACTTCTTCTATATCCCTTCGATATTCCTGATGCCTCAGGTCCACCACAGATTCCAATGGACCCCTGCTTCTTCTATGTAAGCTTAAAATTAAGGCTCTGCCTCAGTGGCCTGGGACCCTTGCCTAGCCTGTCAGCTGCCTTCTGATGCTAGCCTCTAACAAGGTTTCCTTTAACAAAATACCTTGAGATGGTACAGAGTCCCTAAGGATCTCTGGGTACTTGGTGTGTCCTGAGATCTTGGTTCTTCTCAAACTCCCACCACAGTGGTAGAGCACTAGGAACAGCTTTCCAGTGTGGGACCTTCTTACTTTGACAGTTTTTTACCCTATCCACCAGCGCTGTAAGATGAGACCATTCATTATTGACTGCATTCCCTGTCCTCAAACACCCCTGCCAGGAAACCAGGAAGTTGCTGTCTTCCTCCTGCAAATCTTGTTCCCAGAAGACTCTTGCCAGTATTCTACGTGTGCTTGTTTACTTTTGGGAAACAAGCACTTTTGTGCTTGATTACTTTTATATAGCCTCGTCGGCTCAAAATCATGATCTTCCTGCCTCAGCCTCTCCCTATGCTGGGATAACAGGTCTGTGCCAGCCTACACAGCCATTATAATCTCGGCAATTAAGTCTAAACTGCAAGAAGAAGAAGAAGAAGAAGAAGAAGAAGAAGAAGAAGAAGAAGAAGAAGAAGAAGAAGAAGAAGAAGAAGAAGAAGAAGAA
>NC_034600.1:37751393-37761661 GCF_900095145.1 Mus pahari | reverse complement strand
GAGAAGGAGAAGGAGAAGGAGAAGGAGAAGGAGAAGGAGAAGGAGAAGGAGAAGGAGAAGAAAGAAAATGGCAGGATTTGTTGGCTGCACTTGCAGCCCTTATGTTAAACTAGGATTTGTTTCCTTAGTAGCAAGGAATCAGCTACACATGGGATATCATCTTTACTCCAACTCCCTTTTTAAAAAGTACACGAAGGGGAACAGCATGGTCAGTAGGTACAAGCCTCCATCTCTGAAAGACCGTGAAAATTTAAAAGAGGTATCTGGCACCAGCAAGGAAGGTCTGCAGCCAAGCTCTCTCTCCTTATAACTCCTGATCAGGAGGCCTGGGCAAATCTGAAGGAAAGATGTTCTTGAGGTATTTATTCTTCTCTCTACATTGCAGCTGCTTTGGACCCAGCTGTTCTCTGGCTTCTCTAAGCCAGTACGTCTCATGCAGCCTACCTGATATGCCACTCACTGCTCAGGCCAACCTCATCACCGCATCTCCCCAGGGTTGCTGAACACCAGATGACCTTCTTGCTCCTTTTGCGTTTGCATCCAGACAAAAATCCAACTCAAAGAAATGGTGGTGAAAAAGAAAAGCAAAGAGAATTCTGCAAGAAGGCAAGCAGGTCCTATGGGAGCTGGCAGAAGCAGGGAATTGATTTCTGCTTTAGGAGGCATTAGCTTGCTTCAAAGTACTATACGGCTAGCTATCCCTCCTCTCCTCTATAAGGGCTCTATGCATAGGCATCTTCTTCCATAGGCTCTCTAGGGTGGAAAAGCCCTCTTTCCTTTCCTTTAGAGCATTTCTACTTATATGACTTGCTGTCACTTGCCACTTCTAAACTGTCAGCTCCTTTGGGGCAGGGTCACTTGAAAACCAGCATATAACTTTCTAAATTGTATTTTATTTTATTTATATGAGTACACTCTGGCCATCTTCAGACACTCCAGAAGAATACATTGGGTCCCATTACAGATGATTGTGAGCCACCATGTGGTTGCTGGGAATTAAACTCAGGGCCTCGGGAAGAGCAGTCGGTGCTCTTAACCACTGAGCCATCTCTCCAGCTCCAGCATGTGACTTATATAGCCAAATATAAGTTCCTAAATACATGTGCTCATCTTGCATGGTTCCTGTGACACAGCAGGATACTGAGACCCTTTTGACAAAGGAAAGAATACAAACATAAATCACAAATTCACTAAATCCAATTCTGATCCTTTGACCATTTTTTTACACATCAACTTTTTTTTTTAACAAGAAAATTTAATAAAAAGAAAAAAGTAGAGAAGGGACAGAAGAACAGGCTCAGCAGTTCAGATCTCTTGTTGCTCTTGCAGAAGTTCTGGGTTTGGTTCCCAGCACCCTATGGTTTCTCACAAGCATCCATAACCCCAATTCCAGGGGATCTGATGCCTGTTATGAACTCTGTGGACACTGGACATGTATGTGGTGCACATACATATATGCAAGAAAATCATTCATATACACAAAATACAAATAAATGCATCTTTTAAATAGAAAAAAGTGTCAAACAGGAATATCCAACCCATGGCCTGTGGGGCTCATGAGCACAAGGATGGCTTTGAATGAAGCTCGGTACAAAATCATAAGCTTAATTAAAACACATTCCATGTGTGTGTACATGCATGCATGTATGCATGTGTGTATCTGTGTGTCTGTGTGTGTACACTGTATGTGATAATTCTGTGTCATAATGTCAAAGAGCTAGACATGGGGCTCATCTGGTGAAGTGTTTGCCACACAAGTGTAAGGGCTTGAGTTTGAATCTTCAATATCCATGTAGATATGAAGGCATGATGACAAGTACTTGTTATCCCAGAACTGGGGAAACTGAGTCAGGAAGACTGTGGGAGCTTGCTGGCCAGTTTGACTAGCCCAATCAGTGAGCTTCAGTTCTACTTAGAAACCTTGTCTCAAAAAATTAAGCAGAGAATGAATCAAAGAAGACACTCGACATTGACCTCTGGCCATCACGTACAGGTGCGCACAAAGCATGTGTGGACATATGAATAAATGTGTGGGAGAGTGGCTACAACAGGACTGTAGAATAAGAAATGCATGAATTCCGGACCAGGCCAGGTGGTTGGCCTCACGGACACTTCCTTTCTCTTCGTCCTCTGCTTCCCTGTTGCTTTTTAGAAAGGCAAATACAAAATGCCTAGGGAGCTAGAGGCTCACCTCTCTCTCCCCTGCATGCTCTGTGTAGCAATTTCCTTCTTGCAAGGGTCTCTCCGCTGGCTGATGAGAAATGCAAAATGCCTGGCCTTGGTGCTGAGCTGGCTGTACAGAACTGTGGCGGCTGACGGGGCAAGTCAGCTGTGGCTGTGCAGCTGGAGGCTGTGGAGAGAAGGGCTGGGCTCTCACACTGCCTTCCGAGCATCCGTCCTGAGCATCCCTCCGGAGCATTCCTGGGCACACAATCTGGTAGATTATTGACACCACCGAGTGATGTGGATGCCGTTTATTAGTTTTCAATGGCTTCTATAAAAATGAACCTCGCGCCATCTGCGGAATTAGGATTCAGAAGCGGCTCTGGTTATAAAATATTTGCGGCTGCTTCTGCTATGATATAAGATTTTACATTTTATAGCCACCCCGTGGGACTTGACATGTAAATTAAGGTACGTATTTAGAAGCAGTAAATAAACTTAGGAGAGCAGCAGTACAATTAATGAACGGACAGAAAATTGCACATGGGAGGAGAGAAAGCTTTTCTATATAGAAAGTTGGCCATGAAATGAGGTTTAAACAGTCTCCTGTCACCATCATTAAGACATTAATAGTAAACATAACGCACTGGAATTCATAAGGAGGGTATCTCAGAGAAGTGAATAAACACTCTCTATAAAGGGGAAATCCATTGGGTATGGATTCCTCTCTCTTACCATCTCTCTGGATTGAGAAACTTGTCTAATTATTCAAAAGCTTTCTGCGGTCTTACCTCTGGCAGAATAAATGTTTTGATTAAAAGAAAAAAGAAAAAAAGGAAAGAAAAATCCGTGGAAAGCATTCGAGGTTGTGTTCTACCACCACCCAATTTTCCAAAATCACTACCTGGTTTTGTCACTTTCTCCTGCCTCTTTGTCCCTCATGACATCATCACAGCGCCCTTCAGAAATGCCAGAGCCAATCAGGGTCAACACTGGAAGCTCCCATTCCCTAAGCAGATTAGGTTGCCCTGAGCCCTCCTCCCAGAGCAGGATCCACTCTTTAAAATGACTGGTATGTACAGTGGTATTGACCTAGCTCTGGTATTTCAAAGCAAACCACAATTCTTTTTTTTTTTTAATTTTATTTAAATTTTTTGGCTCTGTTTCCTGGTTTGTTGCACAGAATCCAAGGAAATCAAATAGTTCATTCATGTTCTTTTTTTCCCAATTTTTATTAGGTATTTACTTCATTTACATTTTAAATGCTATCCCCAAAGTCCCCTATACCCTCCCTCCCTACTCCCCTACCCACCCACTCCCCCTTCTTGGTCCTGGTGTTCCCCTGTACTGGGTCATATAAAGTTTGCAAGACCAAGGGGCCTCTCTTCCCAATGATGGCTGACTAGGCCATCTTCTGCTACATATGCAGCTAGAGACACAAGCTCAGGGGGTACTGGTTAGTTCATATTGTTGTTCCATTTATAGGGTTGCAGACCCCTTCAGTTCCTTAGGTACTTTCTCTAGCTCCTCTATTAGGGGCCCTGTGTTCCATCCTATAGCTGACTGTGAGCATCCACTTCAGTGTTTGCCAGACACTGGCATAGCCTCACAAGAGACAGCTATATCTGGGTCCTTTCAGCGAACTCTTGCTGGTGTATGCAGTAGTGTCTGCGTTTGGTGGCTGATTATGGGATGGACCAGTGGGGCAGTTTTTGGATGGTCTCAGCTCCAAACTTTGTCTCTGTAACCCCTTCCATGGGAGTTTTGTTCCCAATTCTAAGAAGGGGTGAAGTGTCCACATTTTGGTCTTCTTTCTTCTTGAGTTTCATGTGTTTTACAAATTGTATCTTGGGTATTCTAGGTTTCATGGCTAATATCCACTTATCAGTGACTGCATAGTTTCTGAGTTCTTTTGTGATTGGGTTACCTCACTCAGGATGATACCCTCCAGATCCATCCATTTGCCAAGGAATTTCATAAATTCATTGTTTTTAATAGCTGAGTAGTACTCCATTGTGTAAATGTACCACATTTTCTGTATCCATTCCTCTGTTGAGGGACATCATGGTTCTTTCCAGCTTCTGGCTATTATAANTAAGGCTGCTATGAACATAGTGGAGCATGTGTNCTTATTACCAGTTGGAANATCTTCTGGATATATGCCCAGGAGANGTATTGCTGGATCCTCTGGTAGTACTATGTCCAATTTTCTGAGGAACCACCAGACTGATTTCCAGAGTGGTTTTACAAGCTTGCAATCCCACCAACAATGGAGGAGTGTTCCTCTTTCTCCACATCCTTGCCAGCATCTCCTGTCACCTGAATTTTTTATCTTAGCCATTCTGACTGGCGTGAGGTAGAATCTCAAGGTTGTTTTGATTTGCATTTCCCTGATGATTAAGGATGTTGAACATTTTTTGAGGTGCAAACCACCATTCTTATAGAACTGAAAAGTTCTCTCTCATGTCCCTCTTTCCATATATGCTTAGCCATAGGTTAGGGAAAGCTGTCCCCGTCCCCTCATCTCTAGGAATGCTACATTGTACTGATGCAAGTTTATTTTTATCATTGGCAGTGTTTTTGGTGATGGTGGTGGTGGTGGTGGTGGTGGTGGTGGGATTTGGTGGGACAAAATATCAATATCTAGCCCTGGCTGGCCTAGAACTCATTATTTAGACAAGGCTAGCCTTGAACTCTCCGTGTTTACTTTTTATTCCTGTCATTTGGTTTTGCAGAGCACACGGCAATGTCGTCCTGTGTGGTGGTATAAAGTCTGGGGGCTCTACCTCTTCCTGAGGCTAGACCACTAAGCCTGGGAGACCCACAAGCAGTGTGAGAGGAAACTGGAGGTTATAAGAAACCGAATCTTTTCACATGCTGGCCAGCCAGGATGAGGCCACCACCCAGGCTTCCATTCTCTTCCCTGAATCTACTCTTTCAGCTTCACACCCAGCAAGCCTCAGCTTGGAATGTCGGCCCCTCTTGATCTGTCTTGAAAGGTTGCTTGTACTAATGGCGTTTAGAGCCTTAGGAGCCGGTCCCTAAAGCATCACAGAACTGAAAGATAATCCACAGATAGAAAGGGCTTCTGGCCCACCACTTTATATTAGAACAAAAATAATCATGGTAATAGCTTGCATTCTCCTTGATACCATTCACTCAATAATGTCAAGTAATTTGTACGCAAGCAATTAAGAAAACACTCCTTTGTGGTAAGTTACTAATTTAGCTCCCATTTTAAAGAGAGACAGAAAGAGCCTTAATGATTTTCTCCAGGGAACAGCAGAGCAGGGAACAGAAGCGATGGGTATGTGGTGATTTGTGGAGTAAGATCTCTCATGTTCAGCTCTAATCCCCAATATTGGTCTCACAAAATTGCTTCGGCGTGGGAGTTGGTCTCAAATCTCTTGGGCAGTGTTGCTGCTGTAGTCAAGAACTGCCTGGTTTTTGCTGTGGCGCAGGCTGCATTTTGTGGCTGCACAATTTTTTTGTGCTCTCTTTCTGTTGTATAATCTATAGCACCCCCCTCTCTGGTATTTCCAATCACCATGAGCTACAGAACCTTGGAATGAATTGGAACACTGTAATTTTCCCTCCTTATTGATTTGGGAGGAGGATGGGCAATGGGGAAAGAAATGGATAAAGTCGAAATCTCCCAACTACATCACAAATCCATTTCTTGGTCCTCGGGACTGCTAATGCAAGTTCCCTTTGCTTCCCATTCTTTGTGCCTCGGCTGCCATCCTTTGAGAGCCAGCTGTAGCACCATGTGACCTGGGTGTCTAGGGCATGGTGCTCGGCCTCTACCTATGCCCTGTTGTACCCTCCTCCTTACAGGCTATACAATTTGTGGTTTTAGATGAAAGACTGTGAATACAACTCAGTGGATAAAGTATTTGCCACGTTGCAACAAAGCTCTGAGTCTGAGTCCCCGGCAGTTATATTAAAAACAGGGCTGACCATGTGTTTGTACTCTTAGCACGTGGGAGGCAGGGGCAGAAGGATGCCTGGGGTTGGCTGGTCAGCGAGCACAGCCATTGTGAGCTCTAGGTTCAGTAAGAGACCCTGTCTTAAGGAGTAAGTGGAAAATCATAAAGAAGACTGACATCAACATCTGACCTCCACATGCACATGAATGTATGTATGTGCATCCATACACACACACACACACACACACACACACACATATGTGCACATGCACACATACACACGAAACACACAAATTTTAGATGATTATTGGGAAATGACACTCAATAACAAGACAGCCTTCCTTGACAGTGATGTCATTACTTGCAATTATCCTTTTCATGGTGGAAGGCTGTGTATTTTGAAGCTGTTTTTATGAGATACGACATTCAATTTCTATCACATTCACATGAAATTTAAGCTGACAAAGGGGGAAAGACAATTACTAAATTGCTTTTAAATGTATTTTTTCACTCTTAGGCAGAGCAAGAACTTTGGGACTACTGGATGGAGGTATAAAATTTCTTTGTGAAACAGGCCGATTGTAGAAAGGGAAGATACAATTTATTGTTGATATTAAAATAGTTGCTAGTGCTCTTGAAGGTAACTATGAGTTGTAGTCTTATATAACGTAAGTAATTATAGCACTAATTATCACAGGTAGGCCTATAGGAAAGTATAAACATTGAAGTAGATAAATATAAACTACATCAATAAAGCATTCTGCAAACATAAACTGCTCTATAAATGCTAATTAATTACATAAGTAGGCATACAGGATGGAATAGTTATTCGTATTACTGCAAGGATTAACAACTCATACGAACACACAGAACACACAAGCAGGATTTTCCACATCTCCCGTATGCAGTCTCCTGAGATCCCAAGCAAGCTGTCCAGAAGGCTGAAGGCTCTATTTCTGCCATTCGGCCCAGCAACCAGTGACCACATGCCTCATGAGCGCTTCAAGTGTTGCCACCCCCAAAGGATTGTGCTGAGAGTGAAAAACAGACATCAGGTTTCTCGTGCCTGGTTTTAGTGTCTTTTAGAATGCTATTAAAGCTGATTTTCACTATTTCTTTTTCACTATGGCTACTGGTGGTGTTCTTAACTATCAAACCTGAGTTTGTGGAATCAATAGGGGAGTCTGAGGTGAGGCGAGCTCTTGGGCTCTCAGGCTGTGCTCTGCCTCTATGCTCCACCTGTCTGCAAAGCTGTAGAGTAGGATAAACCAAAGTAGTTTCTCCATGCTCCAATGGACCGTGGTGAGCAAAAGGACCAGGCAATCCCACTCACCTGGGAAAGACAACCTTTGGTACCAGGCACTCTGAATCAAGGGGCTCAAAGCACACTAGGATAATCGGGCTACTCCTCTGCAAAGCTCAAACAAATCAAACTGTAAAGCCTCTGGCTACTAGACATGCCAGCTGGTTATTTAGGAGGGCAGGAGATGGGTGGGCAGAAAAGAGCAAGTAGGAGATGAGATAAAATTGGGGTCCGTTTGCTTTCGGATTTATCTGACTTGCTGATCACCTACATGTCCAGAATATTCATTCAGGTGATAAATTATGTGGTAACTTGTTCAATAACAATACATAGAAGAAAATTACTACATTGCTTAGTATAAAATGAGTTCGACAATTGTGACATGAACTCCAGTTAGAATGCTAACTACAAACACAACTCGAGTTCTGATACTTAGTCCTGTTTGAGTGAATTGCTTAAAACACTTGAATTCTTATTTGCATATTTTTTGGAACTCAATGAGTCCAGAAGGCTACAATATCAAGAAAGCAAGATTAACTCCATTAAAATAATTACTGCAGTACCCTACAATTGTGTGAGAATATAATATGCCATCGTCACTGTATTTGGAGAATGTACCAGAACTGGGGAGTATGTAAGTTGGACAGAAAGAGCAATATGTACCCTCCTTCTCACACCATGGCTCCTGTGGGTCACCAAGCACAGGAGAGTCTTAAATTTCCCTCTTTCCCATGATGTTTATCTTCTAGAGCCCTTACTGTTCATCTAACTCACCTTCACCCTCTTCTTGAGTGACTTAGGAGTCATTTAAGACTTGAAGGAAAACAAGTCTTCAAGATGGTAAAGCACTCAAGGCTCGCCCAGAACAAGAAAACATCCCTGTTCATGTGCCCTTTCTCTACTGTTGATGCAGGGGCTGAATGAAGCTCCACATCATAGGACTGGCCCTCAAAATGTCACAGGTAGAGCTAGCAAACACCCTCCTTAGACCAGAGGAGTAAGTTCCTAACAAGGCAGCTAGCTAACTTCAATGTCGGAAAACTTGTGGGTCTCCAGGTTCCCAGAATGCATTGCAGAATGAGGTACAAGTTCTGGAGTGATACATGCAGATGCTCTTGTAGCGTTACAGGCAGAAAAGTGACAGATTTGGGGCTTCTAGCCCGTGGCCAGGACAGGCTTCAGACCCAGAATTTAAGGGAGTTTACCTCCTGCTGATTCCTAGCTGTAGGTAGGTATCTTTGCTGCATTGTCACACAATCCAGTACAATGTATACACAATCCTATTTCACCTCAATAATAACTATTACTCAGGACAAGGGACGGTCCTGGGTCTCGGGAAATAACAATTTGTATACACGCACACACACATACACATACACATACACACACACACACACACACACACACACACCTGGACAACCCTATAGCCACAGTCAGGAATTCGCGATGAGGCATAGTAATCACTCTCTTTTCTTTCATTTGTTTGTTTGTTTGTTTGTTTGTTTGTTTGGAATCACTAGAACACTACTGATTTACATGTTGTTTTCATAAATTTGCATAGTGCATTTAAAAGGCCCTGTCTCTCCAGCAACTCTCACTGCCATGGAGATGTGGCTGCTAAGCACACAAAGGAAGTCTTTATTTCTGCATACATCAATACAATGAAGCTTTTAAGTGCTACAGAACATAGACGGATTTTCTTTTAATTAAAGTACCAGTGTGAGAATTTTTCATAAAGCCTTCCCATTCTTATTGTGGCCATTGGGCAGCTTGGAAGCCTGACAATGAGTGGCCATGGGAAGCTCCGAGTGTCCTTCCCTATGAACATTGCGATCGGCCTGGGACAGCCTCTGATATCATTGCAGCCACTCTGTCCTCAGCCTCTGGAATCCTACTGTCCGGCTGCTTCCCAAAGCTGCATTCCCACAGTACACTGCCAGCCATGCTGGGGACCCCTCCCTGCCCATCTGGCTTGGCTCAGGACTTCCCCATCCATAAGTGGGGCTCAGCAAGCTGTGGGAAGTGTTTGTGCACCTGTTTAGGTTTCATTTAGGAACAAGGATGGCACTGTGCAAGACAGACCACCTGATTCTACTCATGCCGAAGAATTAAGAAAATGTCTTTTTCTCAGCCCCCCTCATGAATGTGATAGTATGACTCTTGTTGGAAATTAGACTGTATGTGCACAGCCCTCGTTGTCTCTTATATAACAGGCTTGACTGTATGCAGTCCCTCCTTTCCTCTAACCAAATAAGCCACCCATTTACCTTTATCATGGTCTGTTTTTTAAAATCCCTCAACACTGAGCCCTTCACAGAAGGAAGAGGCAAGAGAAGATGCTAGAGTGAGGGCGTTTTTCCAGCCACTGCACAAGAAATGACCATAAATGAATGAAAGAATGGGGAGGAAATCGAAAAGAGAAGAGTGACTCAGAACAGCTTTCCCCAAGCCGTGTTCTGCAAGCTGCCATGGCTCAGGTAGCACCAAGCTCTCCTTCTTCATTGTAGAGTGGCAAGTCCGTGGGCTAAGAACACCAGCCTGCTGGGTTTGAAAACTCTAGATTCTGACTCATGAAAGCTGTGTCCCCTTGGCAAATTTTATTAATTCTTTTTTTTCCTTTTTTTAAAAATTTATTATTATTTTCGTTATTTACATTTCAAATGCTATCCCCGCCCCTGCTCCCTTACCCACCCACTCCCACTCCCACTCCTTGGCCCTGGCCTTCCCCTGTGCTGGGTCATATAAAGTTTACAAGACCAAGGGGCCTCTCTTCCCAGTGATGGCTGACTAGGCCATCTTCTGCTACATATGCAGCTAGAGACACAAGCTCAGGGGGTACTGGTTAGTTCATATTGTTGTTCCACCTACAGGGT
>NC_034600.1:37744583-37751238 GCF_900095145.1 Mus pahari | reverse complement strand
GAGAGAGAGAGAGAGAGAGAGAGAGAGAGAGAGAGAGAGAATGAGAATGCATATGTGTGCACATGCCAAGACTCTCCTCTCCTGTGGTGGTCAGGGAATGACCCTCAGGAATGTCCTTCCATTATGAGTGTCCCAGGGATTGAACTCCGGTGGACAGGATGGCAGGTGGCAGCCAAGTGCCTTCACCCACCGAGTCATCTTGTTAGCCCATTCACTATAATATTTTTAGAGGAGTTCACATTGAATATTTGCCTCTCACAAGTGAACCTACAAACATTCCTGAACATTCTACTGTGCCTTCAACCTGCATCTTGCATATATACCATCATACCCTGTGGCTTTGAGACCATGGAATTAATTTCAACTTGATAGTTATGCAGACCTCTATAAAATATTTACACTGCTTTTGTAAATCATATTGTTTACCATGCAGCCTTTAGGTTATTTACCTGGGATTTTTTTTCTACAGATGCTATCCTCTACCTCGTATGTCTCTGCGTCTGCACACTGGGCTAACAGTCACGTATCTATACCACTGCCCTGTCCACTTCAGACCTCTTCAGTCCCAGTAACCCTCCACTGTGGGTTAAGATCCCATCAAGCTGTGGCTGAGACCACTATAGTAAGAATGGAAGAAATAGATTGTTAAGATCCAATGTCGTGGTCTGTGCCTTTAATCTCGGCACTCAGGAGGCAATAAGATCTCTACCAGTTTGAAGCTAGTCTTTAAGAGTAAATATATTCGTCTTTCTGAGGCTGGCTGAATTTGCTTAGTATGGTCACCTCCAAGTAGTACCTGCTTTCCTACAAGAAAAAAAAAAAAAAAAAAAGACCATCATTCTTAATGGTTGAAAACAATTGCATTATAGTATATGGCACATATTCTTTATTCATACTTTTCTTCTTGGACACCTGCATTGATTTCACAATTTATATATATTGTGAGCAGTGCTGCAATAAATGTGCGGCTGTCTCTGATCTTCTCACTTGGAAGGTTCTGGTAGCAGGCAGCCACTGGTAACCAACTGCCTGTGGTACAGTTGTAAAGCCCACACTGTAAGCCGTTACATTGGCCTTAACTGCTTACATCCCAGACTCTCTTCAGTTGTTACAATTCGGGAGCCTTACTCTTCTCTAGATGGAAAGATGGGATCTTTTTCCCATCTGCTCTGGGCAGGAGGCTCTTTGTCTATTAAGACTAAGAAGCAGAGCTAAGAAGTTGCTCCAACCTGAGGGCTGCTGGTCTCCTGTCTGCTAGAAGTGAAGCACACATTGTACATGGCTCTAAGGGATCTTGGGTGGTCCACAGTCCCACTTTACAATTTTAAGCATGAGAAAAATCAGAGGAGCAAATGGTCTTGTCCAAGATCACAGAGTTTCATATCAAAATTCAAAAACGGGAATCCACACTTCCTATTAGCCCAGTGTACAGGGATAGAGACCTAATAGGTAGAGTATAGCATCTATACAGAAATTTCCTAGGTAGTTAACTTAAATGCTATATAGCAAACAAGATAATTTATAAAACAGCTTAAATATTTTATAGACATCTACATAACTGCCAAGTTGAGATTAATTCTATGGCCTCAAATGAATGATGTGCTACCCCACACTGGGGTCTGGGCAGCCATCCCTAGCTGATGTCTGTATTTTTCTCCTGTGACGGAGCTCATAGTGAGTACGCAGCTCACACTTCCATTCACAGCTACAGAGGAGAGCTATCCACAGAAATAGCTGAGCACTGTGATTACACATCTCCATTAGAGGAAGCTGCTTCCGGCAAGTAAAGTTCTGGCCATCATAAAAGACCCAGACTGGAAAGGCAGAGACATCTGGCTCTTTGGGACCACTCAAGGCCACTGTGACCTCAGCCTGACGAGCCAAGTCATATGTCAACTCAGGGTGAAGGGGAGATCACATAGTAACACTGGAGGATGGGGCCCTGGGCTTTCTCCAACCTCAGAACCACTAATAGAACTCTGACTTGGGGCATTTTTTTTCCCTCAAGTTTCCTTTTCTAAGATCTTCTTTCTAATGGTCACTTCTCTTTGAATTATAAGAGGTCAGTGGCCACCAAGAACAATGGCAAAGTCACTAACTACTTTATTGCATAGACCATAGCCAGTGGACCATAGCCACCACCTTCTTTACATAGCCTTCTTTAGCTGGCTCCACAGGGGAGTTCTGGCATCCTCCCAACAAACAACAACTCCCCCTCAGAGGAGTACATGTTAGCTTCATAAGGAAGGGTGAAGGGTGTGTGTTCCCGAAGCATCTCACCCCAGCTCATAGATGTTGCTAGATATATCTATTATTATCCAGTAGTATATTGCTGTAATTACATTTTTGCCTTTCAAATTACTTTATGTCTTCTGCATCCTGATTGGACTCTGATAGATAGGAAATTGGTTCTGGAAGTAATCCTAAGAGGCAAGATTTGGGGATTTGTGTTGTCAGGTTTGGGGGGCAGGGGTTAATGCAATATTAATCTCCTGACCAAGGGAAATGGGATGCTGGCAAAACATCTGCAGTCAAGGTAACACCTATAGTTGGATGGACTAGAGGATGGACCAACTGAAAGAAGTCAGAAGCCTAGAGGACTGCTGCGCTTGGCTGAAGAAACAGTGAGGAAAAACTATGAGGGCGGTGGTGTGAGATCACTTTCAGAACGCTTGAAGACCGATAGAGAGTGAACAAGCTCAGAGTCTTTGGTCCTGGCTAAAGCCACAATCCAAAAATCAAAGCCTTCGCGGCATCCTCATTGTAGCCACAGGTGTAATAAATTCAGATCTACAGTTTCATGGCTCAGGATACTGAATTATAGCACTCGTGAAGTCTGCTGAGCATCTCATAGGAAGGCCTGGTCTTTCTACATCCTTGCTTGCTCCTCTCAGCCTACAGCATGAGCTACCAACAAATAATGTATCAGGTCTTGGTCAGAAATATGATGTTGATATGACATTGGTTACTTTTGTCTCAGCATTCCATGCTTTACCTTGGAATACTTTGAAATAAATGATAACAGAGTCACTTCTTATTTTTATGCATCAATGTAATTAAATATGGTGGACAGTACATACTTCTTGTTATGATTTCAGAAGTCATTCACAGACACGGTGGTTCTGTGCACTAAAGTTCCTTTTGCAGAGGTGACTAAACCATCTATGGGTCTCTCGTGAGTCAACGTTATCTCCTTTTCCCGAGGCCTGCTCTCTTTCACGGATCACTATACCTCCTTCTTCTGATGGAGTTCCTTTCTCTTTCTGATCCCTGAAATATAACCAACTTCAGGTACTTTTTCAGGATTGATGATCATAAAGATTTTCTGCAAGGAAAATAATACATCCTTAGTAAATTCATGAAAAGACAATAACAGTTTAAACTCACAAAAACTCATTTTAGAAGAAGCTAACTTGAAACTACCCACAGAAGGTGCAGGGCCACTCCTACCTCAGCCAGCTGTAAGTGTGTTATCTGCTGATTTACCACGTCTCCATCCTATCTAGTGAGAAAAGAAAGAAGGTTCAACCATTGGAATTCTGGTAGTTCTTGGTCCTTGATAAACTTGAATCTATGCTAATCTATTTCTTTTAACCTTTGTAGTAGCTGGGAGGAATGGTATTTGGCTTGGATTCCTCCATTTTTTTATTCATTAAAGAGAAAGAGGAAGTTACATCATACAAGGAAAAAAATCTCCCTCTTTCTTAGAGAATTCCAGGAGTTTTCAATTCAGTGAAGGAACATTAAGAGAGTAACCTTGCAGAGATTGGGGGACAGGGGGAGTACATAAAGAATGGGGAAGAAAATCCACCAAAGGAGCTGACATTAAGAAGGTGGGTAATTTAACTTCAGAGCTGTGTGGCTTGACTGTGATGCATGTGATATGGGATGTGGGACACTAAGGGATGACAGCCTGGTGAGGTGGCCTGACAGAGAGAAGCTGAGTGATTGCAGCTGTGCAGGGTAGAAGCCGCTTTCAAAAAACACAGTCACACCGGGGCCGCACTTTATCACCTAGACCATCTGCTGGACAGTTTAGAAAGCAGAGGACCGTTTGCTAAGTGACAAGCCGATGTCACTTTATTCTAATGTTTAACAAAAGAAGAACTCTGCCAGGCAACGCACAATAACAACAGAGTATTTTGTCACTTTACATCAAGCAATTTGTGTGATGTTTTGAGTCCCTTAAGTATTATCTTTGCATTATGTTTATACTTTGATAGCATCTGTAGAACAGGAAATGTGTCCCTAAATATTGGATGTCATTTTGAGAAAATTGTTTTTCATTAAACCTACTGTAGACACTGTTTTGCCTGGATTTGTTTTAGCTGCCACGGGATTCTTCCTAAGCTGTTTCATCTCTCCTGCTCCTCCCGTCTCATGCACATTAACACAGACTCCTGTCACCCACAGGTCACGTCACCATGCTGACCATGGCTTAGATATCACACTAAAGCTGGACTGCCTGGAGCTCCAGACACACATGGTCTGAATATCTGAAAGAAGATGTCGAGTGCTTCAAAATCCCACAGGCACACTTTCATCTCTGTGCTGGTGTGTGTGTGTGTGTGTGTGTGTGTGTGTGTGTGTTGTGTGTGTGTGCATGCCCATACTTGGATGGGGGTGGTACTTGACCAGAGACTGGCTGTTCCCTAGTGCTCTGATGGATAACCCTGTTGACTACATGCAGTGACACATACATAGATAATAATTCCTTATACGGGGTGCTTTGGCAACGCTTCCTATACAATTCGCCATGGTCCCTGTCTCTGAGACATCTGCAAGTGACTTGTAACTCCAGGTTTACAAGTGACTTGAGGATAAAACTGGCACTTTTAAAAATTGAATTGGGGAGCCGGGTGGTGGTGGCGGCGCACGCCTTTAATCCCAGCACTGGGGAGGCAGAGGCAGGCGGATTTCTGAGTTCAAGGCCAGCCTGGTCTACAGAGTGAGTTCCAGGACAGCCAGGGCTATACAGAGAAACCCTGTCTCGAAAAACCAAAAACCAAAAACCAAAAAAAAAAAAAAAAAATTGAATTGGGGGATGGTGTGCATGCCGCAGCCCAGGTGAAGAGTGAGTGCTCTTCTTCCACCAGGTCGGTTCTAGGAATCAAACTCAAGATCATCAGGCCTGGCAGCAAGCACCCTTTTCCACTGAGCCATCTTGTTGGCCCTAAACGGTTGTTTTTTTTAACCAAATGTCCAAGCTTGCCTCCTTCTTCGCTCCTTTCTTCTTAAAACTTGGATTTATAGTTATTGGTACAACTGTGGATTTTAACACAGTGGATGAGTTGCTGCTGCTGCAAGCTATTCAAATCTTAACCTACTTTGGACTGCGTTCTTGGCTACGGGTACAGCCCTGACCCTTGCGCTGTTTCTGGAGGAGTTAGTGCTGAGCTTGAACATCATCATCACCCACAGTATCATCATGGCATCATGTGAAGATGTCAGGAAGGGCCTAGAGAGAAATCCTATGGAAAGGAGGCTCAAAGTCAACTCCCCCAGAGTACAGATCCCTCACACTCAGACTCCCTACAGAGGTTATTCATCTTCGAGGTGCCCTGGCATGGGCTGCTGAGAGAACAGCTCCCAGAACACAGGACCACTTGATTTGTGACTGCTCCAGATTCTTGGCATAAGTGTCCTATTGGCATATGCCTTCCTGGTGAATTGCGAAAAGCCTGCTTTTTCGTGACAGCCCTTCTCTGATATGGACAATACCTTATACCTTTTCACCTTAAGGCTTCTAAAACCTAGCCAAGCCAGAACCACAACAGGCTACAAACAGTTCTGTGAGTACTTTTATGTTCTGCCAACTGTTCATTGGACTGTGAGCGCCTTGAGTTCAAGACAGTGTCTTCCTCTTGTTCAGACAATGCTGTAGTATCTTCCATATAGTAGATTCTCTAGAAGTGTTTGTACAAGTTAATGTCAACCTCTGTGCAAGAATTATATACCTGAGCACTGTGGCTAGTAATTATGCCAGAAGCTTTGATTCTTTTGTGTGTGTGTGTGGCAACAACACAATAACATGTCAATTTCAATACAGCCAATCTTTGTTATTTTTGAAATGTACTGTCTTGGTCCCTGGGTTAAAATGTGACTAAATTCTTCTCTGGTCCTAAAGGCTGTTCTCATGTGAGAAATACACACCAAACCAAGAAGACTGCATTAAGCAGTGAGTGTTGAACACAGCAAGCTTGGAGAGAAAAGAGGAGAGGCGCCGAGCTCATGAGGCTATGCAAACCCATTCTAAGCTGCCAGAATCCCAGAAACTGATTGGCATACAGGGGAGGTCTGTTCAGTTCTTCCAGGGGCTGGACAACCCTCCCTGGGACCCAGTGTGTGGCTCTGAGGCATGCTGGAGGTGAGAGGGTTTCCTGGTCCCCTCTGCTTGTGAAAACCCCACTGCAGAGGTGACACCCTAGACAGCAGAGAGCAAGCAACAGTTGGTAGTAAGGAGAAATGTTCTCCCCTAGTCCCTGCAGTCACTATCCATGACAGTGTGAATTGCAGGGCTGTCATCTGCCAGACTGAGTCTCCATGAATCACAGATGATTTATTATTATTATTATTATTATTATTATTATTATTATTATTATTATTTTCTTTATTTACATTTCAAATGCTATCCCGAAAGTTTCCTATACCCCTC
>NC_034600.1:37729644-37742055 GCF_900095145.1 Mus pahari | reverse complement strand
TTTTTTTTTTTTTTTTTTTTTTTTTTTTTGTAGTCACCTATTTTGGAAGATCTCAAGTGGCAGTTTGCCTCTGCTCTAGATATCTCAAGCCAGGAGGAAAAGTGATGAGAGAGGCTACGTCGTAGCATTCTGAGGGGAAGTGTCAGGGCATCATGAGGGCAAGTGGCAGCATCATGAGGGCAGCCGCACAGCTCCATGAGGGTGGCTTGGCTTATGTAATATCATATCTATGCCATGACACAACCATGGACTCACTGTCAGTGCATTGGTTTTCAGGTAGACATGCTATGTTTATTCACTTGATTCCACCAGCCAGGCCCTATCTTGTTCCATTTAAGCACAGATCTTGAGAGTAATTCTCATTTAAGCACAAATCTTGATGAAGGATTCTGACATAGATTCTTCCCTGCGTATTCCAAAGAGATTGGCTGTCACTATCCAGTCACAGTATGGTACAGGCTCTTACTGATTACTTAACTTGCATACATTGGGGGAGGATGGCATCCCTGAGGTTAACTCCCTCTCTACCCACCTCCCTTCCTCACTTGTAAGTGGTCTCTGACGTCTTATTTTGTCCCTGACATGTGAGTGAAGCAGCAAAACATAATAAAATGAATTATTTTATTCCATTCTATTATTATTCCACATTCTATATACCAGCAGCAGATGAAACAATCCCTTGACCACATCAGAATCTTCTGAAAGTTCTTTCCAAACAAAGAGTGTCACACCCCAAGTTCCAGATTTGATAGATATGGACCAAATGATACATCATGTTTCTAGCTAGTCCCCTGGAGATGTTAGTGACATTAGTCAACAGATGTCTTAGCCAAAAAAGTACAGCCCACAGGTTTTGTGGGGGAAGGGGGAGCTGAAGCTTCATCAGGGTCAGAGAAGAAGCAAAAGAACTGATGTCATAGATGCTTGGACTCTCTGTTCCCAGCGACGTAACACTGCTCTCACTACATACTTGAGTAACAGTCAGGAGGACTGGAGTGATGACTAATGCCTTGTCTGCAAACACTTGTGGCCATTGTCCATCAGTGCTCCAGTACCCAGCTTTTCTATCCTGTGGTGCTGTCTACCCACAGTCCACTACAAAAGATGAAATGGCAAAAACCTGAGGCCAATCATGTGTTTAATCCCTAGTATCTTTGCTACTATCCTAATAATATTCTAATTCCACACTTTTTAAAGCACAAATCTTAAAAGGGCAATTTTAATTGAGAGCAAAAAAGCAACGGAACCTCACCCACAATCTTTCCCAGTTACCTGGGAAGAGAATAGCAGTATTTAATGGTTTCTCGCCGAGTTCTTGGATTATTTATGCAAAAGAATAATTACAAGGAGACATAATCCTGACTCTTTTAAAGGCAGCTCTTCCTTAGCCGCAATTTCTTTCGTCTTTGTCCCTCAAGTACAGCTAACACAATTAACCAGGCACCAATTGCTGCTCCCCACAGCTATTTCAATCCTTGTCTGACTTCCTCTGCTGCTGGAGAGCTTGTCAAGCAATCTTATCTGAATTTGAGTGCCCCTCTCTTCACTTACGCCCCTTCAGGGAGAAATTGAATTTTTTCTGGAGCGGGTTTGTTGGTTATTTAGAAAGATACAGGTAAGGCAAAGGCAATTGCACGTTTATCCCTGAACTTTAAAGGGACCATAGATTTGAAAAGAAGAGATATTTTTAATCCCTCTACAGCTATTCTTCCTTTTAATAAATAACTGACATTTGAGGGAGACCATTATTGAACATGCCTTCTGAGCCCCTTTGTAATTGTTACAAAGAACTTCTCGGAAGACGAGTCCCATTGTGAGTATTTAAGAAGAAGTCATATTTAGTCAAAATAGACAATTATGTTTATGTCTTCCTGAGTTTTGTTCGCCAAAAGAGAGCACAACACAAAGCTGAAATGCATGTGTGCCAGAACCACAGGCACGCACAGACTTCAAGCACTCATGTCAGACTCCATGTGATAGGGAAAGCATCAACTGGAGGTACCAACTGGTGCCACATGCCAGTGTGTAGGCGATCAGGGGATGCAGTCTGGAGGTCTCAACACCCACCTTTACAAGGTCTAGTTAGTTGGTATCAAGATGAAAAATTCTGCAAGTAGCAAAACTAACGCAGGACTAAATAAGCAAGTAACAGGGAAACCCAAATGATCCCCAAAGCAATACAACTCTACCTCAAAAAAAACAGTAAAAGCGTTAATGCAAAATACAATTCTTATCTAAAAAAAGAGAAGAGATAGTTTCTCATGAAGCCAATATGATAGACCAATGACCCAGGAATATGGATTTAGGTCACTCCAAATTCTATGTTTAGCTTAGTTAGGGTCTCATGATGTTTGTACCGTACCAAAAGTCATAAATCAAGACATTTTTCAAATGCATTGGTGGAGAGAGTGGGGTAGGTAGTTAAAGCTACGGGAAGAAATCTCAACTAGAGTCCTCAGAGGCTATCAGGACATACTTTGAGCTCTTTGGTTGGTGGGAATTGATGTTAATACATTATTGAACTGTCAGTCCTAGGATGCTAAGTCAGACACAGAGGTGGGCCAGAAATGGCTGTTTATAGAGTTAAGTATAGCAGAAGATAAACTATAACTGGACTTTGGACCTACAAGATCCCAACCCCTCCAAAACCAATGAAGTGCTAGTCAGTCAATCAGCCTTGCTGGAGGGTCAGTGAGGGGTGCAGCTGCTTTCTCGTCCCAGAAACTTACAAAAGATATAAACAATGACTATAATTGTCTTAGGATTTCCATTGCTGTGGAGAACAACACTTAATTGGAGCTGGCTTACCGGTTCAGAGGTTCAGCCCACTATCATCAAGGCAGGAAGCACAGCAGCATCGAGGTGGGTGCTGGAGGAGCTGAGGGTTCAACATCTTGATCAGCAGGCACCCAAGAGAAGTATGGATCCTCAGGCAGCTAGGAGGAGGCTCTCTCAAGGCCCGCCCCCACAGTGACACACTTCCTCCAACAAGGCCACACCCATTCCAACAAGGCCACACCTCCTAATAGTGTCACTCACTCCCTGGGCCAAGCATATTCAAACCACCACAATACTACTAAGACAAATTCATTATATTTCAAACTAGGAGAGACAAAACAGAGAGGGTTGGGTCTTCTTTTCCTTAATCTATTTAAGTATATTTCTGTAATTCTAATTTTCAAAGATTAGATTGCCAAAGTAGAGGTTCTCAGAGAGGGGGAATTTGATAAATACACACACATACATACACACATAGGCACACATACATTCACATACATACATACAGACACACACACACACACACACGCACACGCACAATCACACATACACACACACACACACAAAACCTTGGGGGCAAGAGGATTGCAAGTTTAAGGCCAGCCTGGGCTGTGGAATAAGAGTGTATATTTAAAAACAATAGTGGTAACCCCGGAAATTATTGTTTTTAATGTACAAGAGTGATGTTAGGGAAACAGCTGAGAGCTTCCGAAAATGAAGGACATGCTAATCCAATACCAATGCTGTCAGTGATGTCACAGCAGTCAAGACCACAGTGGGCTGCTGTGGGGTTGACCCTAGCCACAGACAGAAGCATGGAATAGAACAGAGAAAGATCAATAGAGTAAAATTTTAACAATGGTGTGAGCATTTTCAATTTTAAAAAATAAAGTTTTCTTCAAATAACAGAATAAATTTCAGTTATGATATCATTAAAAAGACAAATATATGCGATTATTGTCTGACAAAATGGGGACTTTCAATGTAACATATAAAAATAAAAATTGTTGACTGGAAAGATGACTCATGGTTAAGAGCATATACAGCTCTTGTAGAAGAGCAGAGTTCAGTTTCTATCACTCACATCAGGCTGCTGGGAACCTCCTATAACTCCAGCTCCAGGCGATCTGATGCCCTCGTCTGGTCTCCAAAGGTAGCTACTCGAAACCCACAGAGGTGCGCGTGCGCACACACACACACACACACACACACGCACAATCACACATACACACACACACACACACACACATAAATAAAAAATAAAATAAAAATCTCACTCCCAAGCCATGGTACCTAAGATTCAGTTTTGTTTTCAAACTAGGTATCAAGATGCAAGATGCTGACTGCATGTCTCTTGTTACAATGAAATCCTCAGTAGTTACAGTTGATGGTTTTACACATGCCTGGCCCAGGGAGTGGCACTATTTGGAGGTGTGTCCTTGTTAGAGTAGGTGTGTCACTGTGAGTGTGGCTTTAATACCCTAGTCCTAGGTACTTGAATGCAGTATTCTGCTAGCAGGCTTCAGATAAAGATGTAGAACTCTCAGCTTCTCCTGCACCGTGCCTGCCCAGACTCTGCCATGCTCCACCTTAATGACAATGGACTAAACCTCTGAAGCTGTAAGCCAGCCCCAATTAAATGTTGTTCTTTATAAGAGTGGCCTTGGTCATGGTGTCTCTTCACAGCAGTAAAACCCCAGCTAAGACAGCATCTATAAATACATGAAGTGTTTCAACCTTGATTCACAGACAGCAACTGTTCTGTGATCCTCCCCATTCCCAGTGCACTCACACACCAACCCCTCCCCAAGATCATCCCTGACCACTCCAACATCCAGCAGCTAACAGGTAGCACTTGGCCTAGAAAGAGCCATTCAGAACTGAACCACTGTCAAGGTTTGGTTGTTATAGGAACAGCAACATGGAAAAGCAGGAACCTTTGAACATGGGTGAAGGCCGAGCCACTTTGATGGAAACAAGGAAACAGAGTGGGTCCCTGTCTGCTCACTACCAGGACTCACTTGACACTGAAAGAGCAACCAGGTGGCTTCCAACCTCTAGAGGAAGCCAGCAGCCCACTGAAAAGATGAGCCAATGGCCTGCAGAGGAATTCTGAGATTAAGCCTCTAGGCTCCACTGATGGCTAAGCAGGAAGCTGGACTGATTCAATCTTACCTCCATCAACAGACAACACTGAGATATCAGTCTTCATGGGAACGGAATGAAACAGAGAGCACACACAGGTAGGACTGTTGTTGGTCCACCCAGTGAACTCCTGCTCTCAATTTGCTGGGGAGAAGGGAATGGATCAGGAGATCAGAAACAGACATGAGGAGTGTTAAATGTGCGTCTTGTTTTGTACAAGATAGGTTTGTACAAGGAAAACTGCCCCGCGCCAATACAACTAGCACCCCTCTGGGTAGCGCCCAACCAGGAGGATATTCCATACTGTGCTGATTTTCTGAATCTTGAGAGTTCCGTAGTTGGCGGTTGCTGCTAAACTTGGGGACAAGCTCTTCTTTAATACAAAATCATAGCGTTTGAAAAGTTGGGAGTTTTAAGCCATAGCACTTTAAAAAAAAAAAAAAGACTTTCTTTGGTGTTAAAAGAAAAAAGGTTCTAATAATGACATTTTGTGCCTGGAGTCATTAGAACAAAGCACCCGCCTGAAGCAAAATTTTATAGCCAAGTTATGAACCTGCAAACAGAACCTTCACCACCATGATAGGAGCTGACCGTGGTAATAAAAAATGAATTTGTTAAATAAAATATGTTTATAATTCACTGGGCTCGGAATCAGGGAGGTGGAAAGAAACCTCCAGTGAGTCGTTAGGATTTTGCAAAACAGTCCAAAGAGCAGTTCACTCTGTAGGCAGGTGGAGGAGTCAGTGCCCTATTGTCGTGATTACAGTGTGTGATTTCATTTATTCATGGGGTGCCAGGGATACGGGCCTCTTTGAGCTGATAAAACACAGTGGACAAAAGCAAGGGAATGCAATCAAATCTTGGCCTTAAAGAGACTGCGACAGAAATGTCTGAGTTAGTCCGGTTTGGCTGATGACAGGAAATATTGGAAGACCATTAATGCAATGAGCTTTTTCAGGTCCTGGTGGGCTTAAGCCATGATTCTGAAGAAAGGAAAGGAAAGGAAAGGAAAGCTATGGATTCGCTTGGAAGTTATTCAAGGCAATGTGAAAAATATAAGCCTAGCCAGAAAGTAAGAATCTCACTGGAGTGTAAAGATAAGATGTAATAAAACAAAAAGCTGGGGCTGAGCGGTGCGGAGCAAGCGACCCAGAAGCTCTTCCGCTGTGGGAAAAAGAAAAATCTCACCTAGTGTAGAAAAAAAAATAGTCTAGCCTTCCTCACAAATAATTGGCCCATGTAATTAGTAGGAAATATGGATCAAACCCAAGGAATGGAGCCATGGAGAAAGGAATCAAAATTTAGAGAAGCTTATATTCCCACACTAGCTTAGCCATTTCTAGTTTATTACCAAATTCATTTCAGCATGTTTATTACCAAAGCAGGTTTAAGAGGAATGTGAAACTTACAGGCTAATTTTCTCACCCTCCTACCCCTTTATATATTGAAGCCTTAATTCCCACTACCTCAGAATGTGTTGGGAAAGAAAACCTTCAAAGAAGTGAGGTAGTTAAGATGAAGTCTTTAGATGGGTCCTGGGTGTCCTTAGGAGAAGAGGAGATAAGATCATGCAGAGATGCCAGGACACAGCAAAGAGAGAGTCCTGGCAGTGGCTAACCCTGCTGGCACCTTGCTCTTTGATTGTGAGAGAATAATACATTTCTATTTTTCAAGCCACCCAGAACATGGTATGTTGGTATCGCATCAGACTGAGAGAGAGAAAGATAAGAGAAAGCAAGAGGTCCAGGTAGGCTCTCTTGGGACTTAGAAATGACACAGAAACCAAGTTTTATGCCCGTGATGGCTAATCTTGGTTGTCACCCTAACTGCATCTGGAATCAGCTGAAGCACACACGAGCTGCTGGGCACTCCTGTGAGGAATTTTCTTGATGAGAGTATCTGAAGGAGAAAGACTCAAGCTAACTGTGAATGGTGTCATCTACTAAGAACCTGGATAAAAAGTCATGGAAGAAGGAAGGTCTGTTTTTCGCCTGCTTGCTTCTGTTCTAGCAACTTCATTTTTCTGCTGCTGCTACATTCCTTCACCAGTATCAGAACCAACTTCTTCAGGATTCCAATATAGACCAAGACCAGCAGCTGTCCAGGAATACTCCAGACCTTCTACACCAGATTGGGGCTACCCAGACACCCAGCCTTGTGGACCAAACAACTACGAAATTCTTGGCCTCTCTAGTGTGAAACAGCCATTATTGGGCTACCCAGACCACATCCTGTAAGCCAGCCTAACAAATCATAAATAATATATATTATTAATAACATATGACATGTATAGCATGGATATTATATATTATTTCTATAATATGTGATAATGTATACTCTGTATATATAGTATATATTTTAGTCTATGGGTTCTGTTCCTTTAGAGAACTCTGATTAATACAATGACTTCAGAAATTATTTTATAGAGAGGAAATGCTGTACAGTCATAATCAGTTGTCAGGGCACCAATGTCAGAACCAGGATCCCAAATTCTCTTTTTTTGCCTTCACAGCCTGCACCTTGGTCTAGACTTCACCAGGCAGACTGGCAGCTTCTTCACCTCAACATCTCTCTCTATGCTCCTGTGGTAACTAGAGCAGTCTTTCTGAAACCCAAGTGTCCTAGTTTCCTGTCTGGAGCTGTGATAAAATGCTGTGCTGGAAAGCAGCTTGGGAAGAAAACATTTGTCTGGCTTATGTTTCTAGGCCACAATCCATGACCCATGTACTTGGACATCATCATCTTAGTCTCCCACGTAAGGCAGTGTCCACCAATCCCTTGTCTCCATCAACCCCTCTTGGTGCTGCCCTTCTTCCTGGAGCACTTCCCACCCTGCCTTGTACCTGCCTCTCTGTATGCCAAGCTCCTATCCCCTCTCTGGCCATTAGATCCACTTGAAAGGTCACCTGTCTGACTTAGTTCTAAATTAGTGGCTGAATTTCCCCCCAATGAATGCTCATCATATATTGTATTTGGGATTCTCATAGTCACCATGATAGACAAAGACAAAAATCTAAGTTGGTCTCATGCTTTGTAAGTAAAAATTGAGGCATTATTATTAGGTGCATTTTTGGAAAGATTACATTTGTTGTGCTTCAGATTCCACCAGACATCGCTCATCTGACTAGTCCATTGTGTCCATGGAGCAGAGTGATAAATACAAGTGGAATAAATGAGAAAATGAGCACCTCAGTCAGCATTGTGCTGTGAAGAGACATCTTGACTTCGGCAACCCTTAATTGGGGCTGGCTTACCGTTTCAGAGGTTTAGTCCATTATCAACATGGTGGGAAGCATGGCAGCATGCAGACAGACCCGATGCTGGAGAAGACACTGAGAGGTGTACATCCAGATCTGCAAGCAAGAGGAAGGAAGGGGACATTGAGCCCGGCTTGAACATTTAAACCCCAAAGCCCACCCTCATTGACACACTTCCTCCAAGAACCTACTCCACACCTACTCCAACAAGACCACACCTCCTAAACCCTGTCAGGTAGCACCGCTCCCTATTGAGCAAGCATTCAAATATATGAGCCTATGGGAGCCTTTCCTATTTGAACCATCACAATGAGTTAACACAATATGTATTATCTAGGGATGGGAGCAAGGGTGTACATTACATCTGCACTCACTTTATCCTTTCTATCAGTGACTTTTATGTGGCTGTGATAAAATACCATGACCAAACGCAACTTATAGATGAAAAAAAAAGGGGGAGTTTCTTTTAACTTAGAGTTCCAGAGGGGATACAGCCCATCGTAGCAAGGAAGGCATACTAGCTGAAATCAGAGGCCAGCCTAGCACAGAGATCATATTTCATACACACACACACACACACACACACACACACACACACACACACACACACAGGAGGGAGACAGAGAGACAGAGATAGAGACAGAGGCTATAAACCCTCCAAGCCCATCTGTACTTCCTCCAACAAGACTCCATAACCTTCCCAAGCAACAGCATCAGTTGAGGACCAAGTGTTCAAGTACCTGGGTCTGTGAGAGGTATTTCTCATGCAAACCACCACACTCATCCGAATGAAAAGAAAGAAATAAAAGGACGACATGGCAGCTCCTAGGTATGGTGGAGGAGAAGGGTTATCATCCATAACTGGGAGAGCACAGCCAGAGGCATTTGGAAGTCCAGAGTGAACACAGTCAGACTGAGCCCAGTCTTGTGAGGAGGGAGGTGGAGGAAGAGCGAGAGAGGAGACACCAGTAAAGAAGGGGTGGCCTGGGCCAAGATGCCAAAAGGAGTTAAAAGGATCTGCATGGCCCACATGGCGGTATTAAAAAGGGAAGAGCAACTTGAGGGAAGGGCAGCCCAGCCCCTGGGCTGAAGTGTTCAGTGTAGGAGATGGGGTAGGCCAGCCAGGAGGATCCTGTAATAGGTAGGTACTGGGAGATGCTGGGAAAACCTGGAGGTCAGTGTCAATACTGATGTGCTCTTGGGCATCTCATCCTTTTGTTCCTGGTTTGGGACCTAACACCATCCTCATCCCAAAACCTTTGAGGCCACGCAGCATAGGAAGATGAAGATCTCTGGAAATCTCTGCTAAGAAGTGGACCTGTTGCAAAGTGCCTTGACTATCCAGAGGGGACAGGAGAAGAAGCAAAGTCAGCCCCTGGAACAGGTGTCCCCGGGAGTGCTCTAGGTCTCAGGCCATGATAATAATGTCCCATGTACCTCAGGAAAAAAAGAGGGCAGAGCTAGGGGTGCCTATTAGTTGAAAATGGCTCCAATCCAGCCAAAGCCCCAAGGCATGGAGAGGTGATGTGGCTCACAGAAGATAGAAATATGTGCTCACACAGTGGAAAGGTGAGTAGCGGAGTCTGAACCTGGATCCTGGTTCCCGGACACATCCTACTGCCGTGGACACAGTGGGGTGGACTTCCTGAGTGCTCACTGCTGCTGAGGTGTGGCTGTTTAAGACTGTAGGTTCACACTTCCTCACTGGAGATGCTGGACCCTTGCTTGGCCTTCTTGCACATCAGATCTTTTAGAATGGTCCAGCAGCAAGGCACTTTTCAAAGGAAAGGCTTTTCCGTTTGCAGGTCTGGAGTCTTGCAACTGGAATGTCACCAGTCAGAATAGGCAGGTGGTAAATCTAAGCAATTAGTGGAAATTGGGACTCACCGTCTCAAAAATAATTAATGTTGTCTTCTAATCTCTTTTCTCTGGGGGAAACTTTGCATATTGCTTAAAAGAAATGTCATCTACACCTCACTGTTTCCAGAACCTGACTGTGAAGAACAGCATGTTTCTTTCAGAGCACTGCAAAGCATCATTTAAAGGGTCTTTCTCTTGCCTCCCAGCCAAGTCCACACATTTCCCTGCAGATAGGGCACCAGGTCTACCAACATAATGTAAAATAGCCAGGAACAGTCAAAGGGGTGACTGCAAGATGACAAGAACCCTCCTAGCTCCCATCACCATTGTCCTCCCACTGCCAGCAGGCCCCCAAAGGACAGTGATGGGGACCAATGGTAGATGAGAGCACAAACCTTCATGTAATGGTGTCTGTCACTTGGCATACAGTCAAGGTGGAATAGTCACAGAGTAAAGCAAGGTAGGGTCAGAGGATTTGAATGAGGAAACAGATATAGGCAACAGACAGGGAGTGTCAAGTTGTTGTATGTGTAGGGTTTGCTTTGGGTTCTGCTGCTCTGAATAGACCTTGGGACCTGTCATACAGGCATGGAGACATCACGAAGAATTAGGGGATCCAGGCTTTGGGAACGGTTTTCTGGCACTGAGTCTGCTCAGGACACAGCAGATGGAGAGACAGAGTATTTCTGAAGTGGTAACAGAGCTCCACTTCAGGGGACCCTGGGGGAAAGTCTAGAGCACAGACAACAGATACTGTGAGAGCCCCCCCCCCCCAGGAAGGTCTGTATACCCAAGTCTGCTCCAAGAGTACAACAAACAGAACAGCGGGATGCAGGAGAGGGGTGTAAATACCATCACCCTCCGGGGTTCCCTGTGAGACAGTGGGTGGGGTAACAAAATAAACTACCTTATTGAAGTACTAAAGGAAGAGGTACATATTTCCCCCAAAGATTCCCATAGCCACCTCCCTACATCAAGGCAGAAAGATGAACTTGGGGCTCACAGTGTCCATGATCAGGCCTTTTTCACCACTCGTGCAGGAGATTGGGGGCCTCTCCAACCTATAATGTGCTGACAGTTGGCAATGCCACAAGAATAGCTGGGTCTCCACCCTATCATCCTGGATAAGTTACCACTTATAAATCCCATATTGATAACCAGGCTTCGGATCAGTATAGTTCCTCGTTCTAAAAGGTAAAACACATAAAAGTTCTTTGAGGTTTAAGGTCTTGTGACTCTTTTATGAAACTCAATTCAGGAAGAAAAGGAATGGTCACTATCAGCGTCTGTGGGATATACAAGACAGTTTCATGTTCATAAAATACATCAGGATGTTCAGAAGCCTAAGAATAAGAGATTTTGAAATTAAAAAAAATGTTACATGGCACACTATAAATCCACAGGGAGAAGCCAAGTGTGTTGGCATACAGCTGTAATTCTAGCACTTTCTAGGTGAAGCAGGAGATTCATGAATTTGAGACCCTATCTCAAAACAAAGCACAAAATAAATGTATTTGTAGAAGACATATTTGAAAAAATATCCAGAAGAATAGTTTTAAAGTAGACCTTTATTTTAAAAAGGGGAGGGGGGGCTGGTGAGATGGCTCAGTGGGTAAGAGCATCTGACTGCTCTTCTAAAGGTGCAGAGTTCAAATCCCAGCAACCACATGGTGGTTCAAACCATCCTTAACAAGACCAGATCTGACTCCCTCTTCTGGGGTGTCTGAAGACAGCTACAGTGTACTTACATATAATAAATAAATAAAATCTTTTTTAAAAAAAGATGAAGCAAGATATGGAAAATCAGTAAAACAAAACAAGAAAACAAATTAATCTAGGGCTGGGGAGATGGCTCAGTGCTTGTTATGCAAACATGAGCACCTGAATTCAGATCCTGAGATCCTAAGTTAGGAGAAGGAGAAGAGGGAAAGGAGAAAAAGGAGAAGAGGAAGGACAAGGGGAGATGAGAATGAAGAGAAGAAGGAGGGGTGGAGGAGGAGTTAAAAAGGAGGAAAGGGAAAAGGAGGAGGAAGAGGAGAAAGAAGAGGAATAGAAAGAGAAGGAAGAAGAAGAGGAGGAGGAAGAGAAGGACGAGGCAGACAAGGAGGAGGAGGAGGGAGCTGCAGCTGCTACAGCTGTAAACTCAGCACTGGTGGCCAGAGGGAGGCATGTGGCCGGGGTTGGCTGTCTCAAAAACTAAGGTAGAGAAGTGATTGAGGACACTTCAGTTTCAATCTCTGGCACCCACAGAGGGAAAGCACACCCACATCTCTCTCTCTCTCTCTCTCTCTCTCTCTCTCTCTCTCTCTCTCTCTCTCTCTCTCTCTCTCTCTGTGTTGCTTTGACATGTAGGCCAATGATAAGTAGGCAC
>NC_034600.1:37726164-37729598 GCF_900095145.1 Mus pahari | reverse complement strand
AGACAGACAGACAGACAGACAGAGACAGAGAGAGGGGGGATTACCCAATCAAGTCCAGGACCCTCCATGTCACTGTCTTGTCCCCAAACTCTCCCATAGCTGCCCCCTTTACAAGTGTAAAAGCGCAATATCTGGGGCCTGTCACCTTTCTCATCTCACCTGCTTTCAAGGATACCATCCTGACTGTGTCCTCTGCTTAGAAGACTCTAAACATCCAGAAAGGGTGAGGAAGGCTTGTGAATCCAGCATTGCTTGGGTGTCAAGGAGGCCATGATGGCTGCATGTCCAGGCCAGTTCCCTGGCTGCAGAACAATAAACATGGTCACCTGATGGGATTCGGCCACTGGGACCAGAGACTACCAACCATCCCACCCGAGAATGTACAGGTAAGCTACAACCGGATGCACAACACAGGACCAAAAATGGGCTTAACTCAGACGGAACAAAGAGCAAATGGCCCTGCCTCCTGTCTTGTAATCTTAATGTTAATACCCTCTTAAAAGGGAAGGCAAAAAATTGCTTTCTATCTTGTTTAAGTGTGGGAAAGAAACCATGGGAGTGGGAAGAAGTCTACTTGGGAGAGAAGAGGAGCTGGAGCTAGGGGCAACAGAAAGGAACAGGGAAGACTGGGGGTATAAATATGATTAAAGTATATGTATACATGTGTGAAAATAACATGACAAAACCCACTAGTGCAAGCAAATAATATACACTGATAATTTAAACAAAGTAGCAAGCATCAGTAGCTGATCTTTACCAAAAATAAACATAAGGAATTCCTCTGTCTAGAACCTGTGATAGACTCTCCTCATCGGAGGCTCTCCTCCTTCCTTCCCTGCTCCCCTCCGACAACACCCCTGACTTGCACTTTAGTTCCTGTTTGCCAAGCATCCTCTTACATCCGTCTCTTCCTTCCTTCCTTCCTTCCTTCCTTCCTAACTTGGCTCAGCCGATTTCATCATCTTTGAATGCAATCCTGCATTCATGGTTAAGGTCCCTGGTCTCAACCAAACAGATGTTACTTCCCCCTCCTCGACTTCCGTTCAGCATCCCCTTTTGGGATTTGCCACTCCTCCCCTGACCTGTTAGCTTTATCTGCCTTGTCTATCTGTCCCCCCACGCCCCACCCTGAGCAGACTAAATGCTCTCCAACAACAATGAAAGTGTAGCTTAGGTCATCAGCTACTGCAGAATGATTCTTAATGCTCTGCCTCAGTTGGCAACTGAAAATTCCTGGAATGAAGTTCTTATTTTCTGGGACAATCTCCAACCATACTTTGCCTTCCTGTCTATTTAGAGCTTCATCCATTCACTGTGACTGTAGCACCTGTGTAACACACACTAAGCAGAAATAGCAGAGTTAAAAGTCAGACTGTCTCCTTTCAACACCCAGATTCCCACTCCTCCTCAGAACACTTAGAAGCCTAATAACACCGGACATTCTCTCTCGGTAACCATCAAAAATGACCAATTCAGCACTGTCCTCTTTGGATGTGGCCTGCCTGCCACTGACCCCACCCCACAATTCTCTTCCACTGCCTCTTTTACTTATGTTACCCACTGGGCCCTCCAGGTATTGAGTTTGCAATCCCAGGTCTAAATCAAGTTTAGCCTTTGCCATTTCAAAAGAAGCTATATTTGATGTTTCTCGGAACAAAAGCCCTGTACTTGAAGCCTTGCAAGTCATCTTTTCACAAATCCACTCCTCTAAACGCCAGCCCTGAGAATCCTGAATGATTTCCCAGTGTACTTCTTCCTTCTGAATAGGTGTCTCTAAGCACCTTTAGAAACTGTAAATCAGCAGCACACAAAGGCCACATGAAAGTCACTTCAATGAATATAAAAATAAAACAAAATTGTAACATGTGAAAATGTCAAAGCCTCATTAAAATACTAGAAATGTCATTGAATAAAAGCAGCTTGGAGATTCGCACAGTTAAGCTTATTCAGGGAACTTCTTGCACAGATTTTTAACATATAATCAAGAATGGGGGAAAAAACTGAACCGAGAACTGTAAGGAAAGTGATTTTTGCCATATGTACCCCAAAACATTGTAAATAAACAATGAGTAGAGATATGTTTTTATTCTTTGCATACAGCAGCAGGTCCCCAGAGTTCTGCTACAAGTTGACAGTTTGTATTATATGGAGAAAAAGAACTCACTTTATTAAGTATCAAGAGAAAAAAACCCATCCACAAATGTCTGCTCTAATAGAAATCAGCTTCACTACTAATTTGGAGTTAGGAGCAATAGCCTCTTATTAAACTATTTACAACCAGCATTTTATACGCTGGAATACATCATCATAAATCAAGCATAGACTATTGTATTAGCCACAGATAGAATGTGGTAGAGAACCTCAATAGAGATTCTTAAATGCTCTTCCTGCCAATTGTACCCACAATTCCTTGCAGTGCAACTTAATTTTCATGCTGAGTCTTTTATAAAAGTTCTATCTTGACTAACTCAAATAACACCGTTAAGAAATTTAGATGGAACAATCATAGCAAGGGGAAAAATTAATAGGGAGAGCCAAGAGACTCTCAGCACATCTTCAAGGAAAAACGGAAAGTATATGGGAGGTCAGTAAAGAAATGAAACAGGAAGGCAGGTTTAAGTTACATAGCTAATGAGCTTCCGCCAGTGGTGTCTCCTGGCTTGAACAAGCACAAGAGAGTTATAAATGAACACACACACACACACACACACACACACACACACACACACACATCTTTGTCCAAAGGGTTAGTAGGAAATATTTGCAAGCAAATGGTCACTTATAATTGGACTGGGCTGTGATCTTTCCAGGTAGTCCAATTTAATGGATAAGAGCACGAGCTTTAGAACAGAATATCCTAGTGATACAAAGCTAGTCACTCTTCCTGCCTCTGTTTCCCTAGCTAGACACTGAAAGCAGTAGGATTGGGGCTGACAGGATAGCTCAGTGGTTAAAAGCACTTGTTGTTCTTTCAGAGAAATACGGTCAGCTCCCATCACCCAAGTGAGGTAGCTCATGATCATGTCTAACACCAGCTACAGTAAATCCTTCCCCCTCTTCTGGCCTCCAGGGGGCACTGCAACCATGTGAACACACCCACACACAGATATGTACAAATACACATAATTTAACGTAAAAATAACATTTTAAAAGCATAATATCTATGTGGTATGGCAGTTGTGGGCTACAGGAGCTGAGAGGTGCAATGCATGTCGGGAGATGTGGCTGTGCTACTCTCCTGCATGGGGGGCCAAAGTAAATTGATAATTGAAATGTCAAAACTAGTACAGTCAGTTGACAGGCAGTGGTGGTGGCACACGCCTTTAATCCCAGCACTTGGGAGGCAGAGGCAGATGAATTTCTGAGTTCGAGGCCAGCCTGGCCTACAGAATGAGTTTCAGGACAGCCAGGGCTACACAGAGAAACCCTGTCTC
>NC_034600.1:37711553-37725453 GCF_900095145.1 Mus pahari | reverse complement strand
CTATATACCACACATATGAATAACATAGCTTTTTTCCTTTTTTCTAAGACTGTGTGGCATCACTGAATGTTATAAATTCTATCTATATTCCTGCAAATTTTGTGATCACATTCTTCAGAGCTGAATAGCATCCCATATGTGTGTCAAATATCCGTTATCTATCATCTCTTAATAAGCAAGTAGGTTGATTCTGATTCCTTACTCTAGTGAATAAAGCAACAATAAATATAGGGAAGCAAATATGTCTATGCTCATGTATGGAGTTCTTTAGGTATATGCCCAGGAGTGAAATTTTGGGTCATATGGGTCTACTTTTAAATTTTTTGAGAAACCTCCCAATTTTCTACAATGGCTGTGTTAATCTGCACCTTCCACAACAGCGAATAAAGTGTTCATTTTTCAGCATATCCTCTCAAACATTTCTTGTCAGGATTATTAACAATAGCCATAGAATTTATAATCCAATGAAATAAACCATATCTAAGACAATTGGACCAGGATACAACCAGAAACTTCAAAAATGTTTTCCAAATGGGAAAAATTATTTAAATTTGGTCCCTGGAAGGAAAATAAAAGTGACAATAAAAATAAAAAATAAAAGGGGGCAAATAACTATCTGTAAGTCAAATAATTCTTGTTTACAGACAAACCCACAGCATTTAAGATCGCGTGCACAAGACCTGAACAAGACCCAGCCAACCAAATCCCAGTACATGTGGGAGAGCGAGCGGCTCCTGCAGCCTACTCCTGCCGAGCCATCAGCCACCATCGGCTGCTGGGGAAGGGAGAGTCAGCTTTTCAGCCACGTGGCCCGAGGAGGCTGCACATGTTCCAGTAAATGGTCTGACACCCACCACACACGGGCAGCCCTAACTGAACTCAGTGGGATAAAAACAAAATATAAAACAACAACAACACAAAGTCATAAAAGGAAAGGAGTAGTGGTTAAGATAGAAGAGAAATTGAAGGGAAGGGAATAGGTGGTGGCTTTCATCAAAACACACTATGTGCATGTATAGAATTCTCAAATAATAATAAAAAATAGGTGTTTTAATGTCAGACTATTAGGTTTGCTCTATCTGCTTTGTATTCACTTTCAGTCCCCTTGTGTGCTGTACCCAGCCACACGCTCTGGCTTTCCCAGGTAGCACTTTAGACAGTCATTCTCACCCAGGCATGGTTACCTTTTGCTCATCTTAGATAGCAGTGGGAACTAGGTATCTGGAAATTATCTGACATCGGAGGAAATGGGTAGAGAGTTGAAAGCTGAAACGGGTTTTTCCAGATACCCTTTCATAGATCTCATCTGGAGAGGGTTGGCATCGAGCTAGGCTTGTCACAGGAGGATACATGCATTTTAATCAGAAACCAGGGTCCCAACCAAACTCAACATTATATTCAGACAGTGAAGACAAGGGTGAGCTAAGGTGAAAGTCAGGCAATAGACAAGAACTAGGAGGGAGAGGCAAAACAAGTGTCCGAAATTCAAGGTCATCAACTGGGGTGTACTGAGCAGAGCGAGAGGTTCCTAGCAGTTCAGTAAATCATCCGTGAATGGAAGAAAGGATCAGACGTGAATGGAAGACAGACAGCAGTGTAACATGGATAAGAGGAAGCTAACGTAGGTGGGATAGAAAGGTCAGCCTCTGCTTTGATGCTGTAAGACACCTTCTGGAAACGAGGTGGTGATAGAGAACAGCTAGCTAGACAAATGCCACTGTGAGCACCTAAGGGCCCCTTTCCAGCTTCAGCAAAGAGTAATGAGTGAAGGAAACAAGCCAGTCTTTACAACCCGTAGCCCTCTTAAATTGAATCGCTTCCTTCTGCATCCTTTTCTCTTTTCTCAGCTGCCATTTTATTCCTGAGTCTCTAAGCAAACTTCAGTGATTTCACGTCCCATGTTTCAGCCTTAGTCTCTCAGGATTTGCACTACACAGCCTGTACTTCTCCAGGGTCAGAATTCTCCAGGGCCTACCTTTCTGTATCCCTGGCCTTGTACAGGTCAAAGGTGGGAGAGCAAGGAAAGGGCAAAGAAGGGCATTCATTGTGCTTCTGCAGATTGAAGCTGAGCTTTGATGCAAGAACAAAGCAGGGATGCTATGTCAAGGAAATGATGCTGTGTCTCCTGGTCCTGTATCTTTCAGATTCCTCACCCAGGTTTTTCAGAGAGAGATGGTAGAAGATCGATGGTGCCCCAAGATGTCCCCTTCTCACAGAGCTACTCAAGTTGCTGCAAGCTCGACTGATGAGTGGCTGGGACGGAGGTACAAAGGCACACACCTATGTTTCAATTCAGGACACCCATGAAAGCCATGCTAACTCCACAGTGTTCACCAGCATGGCTGACCCCTAGTCACAGTGACATTCACAGAAGCTTTCCCCCTACCAACCCTGACTGAAGAATTCTACAATTCTCTGTCTCAAAGATTCGTTTCCATGGAACCCAATCTACAACAACAGACACCAGCTATGCAGGCACATGTCATATGACATACATTCAGCACAAAACATATACAAGCTCCTAAAGTTTGCATAAGTGTCTACTAAAGTCCTATATATCAAAGGCCTGGTCACCAGCCAGTGATGCAACTAGGTGGTGGAAGCTGGGACCTGGTGCCTGGTGGGAGGAAACCAGGTCATTGATAGATTACTTTTAAAGAGGATATTAGAAATCCAGTCTCTCTCTCTCTCTCTCTCTCTCTCTCTCTCTCTCTCTCTCTCTCTCTCTCTCTCTGCTTCCTGAATGCCATGAAATTGTCAGCTTCATCTACTATGTTCTCCCCACCGTGATGATTTGCCCAGACACAGGCCCAAATGTCCAAATGCCCATGGACTGAAATGAGAACTAAAATACCCCCTCCCTCAGGGATGGAGGGATGGCTCAGCTGTTAAGAACACTTGCTGCCCTTGCCAAAAACCCAGCACCCACATCAGGCTGCTCAAAACCACCTGTAACTCCAGCTCTGGGAGATTTGATGACATCTTCTGTCCTTCATGGGCACTCCACCCACATACACATAATTAAAAATAATTTTAAAAAATAAAGCAGAAGAAACCCTCATTTTAAGTTGATTGCTTCGGGTATTTTAACCCACTGACTGGAAGCTAACACACCAGTAGTACATCCATTGTTCACCAGCTACTGACCAATTAGACATGAGAGTGAGAGACAGAATTAACCTATAAGAATGGTTCCCCATAGCAATCTTGGCATTAAAAGAAAAAAAAATCCCCAAAACTCCCAGAGTTCTTCCATTCCCCCATGGACAAGAATAGACAACGAAACCAGGGCAAAGTTGCTACCTAGAAATATTTTATGATTTCTCATGTTGCTATGTAATTGGGATGTTCTCTCATTAAATATAGAATAGCATAATCTTACTGAATCCAAACAATTTCAGGAATATTATTCCCTCAAAAACTCAGCATGCAAACTTTATGTAAAGCAGTGGCTAGCTGGGATTTAATGGCTATCTTGGGGCTTGGTAAAACGGTGTGGTGTTATTTGGATGATTTTGTCCAAGAATAATTGTTTCATTCATATTGAACACCAGGAAGGCTGGAAGAATTAAATAATTTATATTGAATTAAGTTAAATAATATAGCCAGCACACCTAATGAATCATCAACTGCATCCTGATTGGTGGAGATGAGGCATTATCCCCCAGAGAGTAGCTGCTTTCTCAACATAACCAACCGGGCATACTACAGAGAAATTTGCAAGTTAGCCAATATAGTTGCACAAAGATGAACCGAATATATGAGACAGATATGGAATTCCCCAGAGCATGAGCTGACCGGTGCAGGCTTGGTGGTGAATACTAAGCAATTATTACAGAAACAATTTAAAGTTAACCCTCAAATTTATTAAATCAATGCAAGTTATGTTGCCTGAGAAATTAACCATGTTCCTCATTGTAGGGTTGCTAATTACTGCTAGCATAAGCATGCCTCTTGGGCAAGTGCAAGAATGTTAGACTGGCTTTTGTAAAAATGCTGACCATCTATAAAGAGAGAAGACATGGTTATGGAAGGAGACCAGGGAGGCATCTCTGAAACATGGGCAGAACTTCACCATCTACTTACTTATTATGGCACTCAGAAACCTCACAAAACACTGGGGCGATTAGCGTGTGCTCTAGAAACAGGCCACTTAATAGTTTACATGAGCTCTGTGCCCTGTGAAAACGGAGACTTGACTGTTGACATTGCTTTGTAAAGAGGGATTGCAAAAGTTTTGATTTCTTCTTGAGGGTTGTTTTTGCCTAGGAAAATTGTCACAACCGAGTCTGTGACTAGATAGTTCAGCTATACCTTCCTTAGCAACAAAATGTTCCACGTATAGGAAAGCATTTGCCTTCTTACATCATTCCTCACCTTGCCCCCAAGAAATTGAAATTATAAATAAAATATAATGTTTACTAATCACTATGTCTGCTAAATGGATATATATCTTTAAACAAGGCTTCAAGCTGTTAAAAGCAATGTGCATCTTTATAAACTTTATCTAATAAACAAACTTTATCTAATAAACATGGACAGATATTCTGACGCATTTTTTTTTATCAAAGGCAAATCATAATGCTGTAAATTTTAACATCAAGTAGTTCTTCTTAGACATTATCACTGACCACATTTTAGGATACCTAAAAAGAAAACGTGGCTAGGGAGCTATGCCTGCGCAGAGGGAAAGCGGAATCTATACCTCCGGCCACCTCCGGCCGAGGTAGCTGCTGAAGAACTGCTGGAGGCAATCTTTCTGGACTCGGCACTGACAGAGAGAGTGCTTGCAGGGGGTTGGCCTGATGCAGTCTGCATTGTGGGGATGCTGCTGCATGTGGAAGCTTTGAACCAGAAGAAAAGATGTTTGGTTTTCACCAGCCAAAGATGTACTGAAGTATAGAGGGCTGCTGTATATACAGAGCCAAGCCCTCCAGCTCCCGGTTCACGGACAGTAAACGTTACAAAAAGGATTTCCAGAGCTGTTTGGGGTTACATGAGATTCACTTAGGAGAGATCTGCCTGTGTGCTGCTTGTGAAAAGATGGAAGAAGCTGCTGGCAGGATCAAAACCAACCAACCAACCAACAAGCAAAACAAAACTGGAATCATGTGGTAGATGCAAGAGCAGGCCCCAGTCTAAAGACAACATTGAAACCAAAGAAAGTGAAAACTCTATCTGGAAACAGGATGAAAGGCAACCAGATCAGTAAACTGCAGAAGGAATTTAAACTCCACAATTCTGATGCTCACGGCGCCTCAAGTGCCTCTCCAGCCCAGACTCCATGCTACAGTAACCAGTCAGATGAGGGCTCAGATACAGAGATGGCTTCCAGCTCTAATAGAACTCTGGTTTTTTCCTTCTTAGATTTTACCTACTGGAAGAGAAGGAAAATAGGTTGTGGGATCATCTACAAGGGCCGTTTTGGGGACGTCCTCCTTGACACTTCATCTTTTCAAGCTTTGCTGCAGCAGTAAGAAAGAGGCTGCCAAGAAGCCCAAGGAGCAGGGACCGGCACCTCTGCCCATCTCCACTCCAGAGTGGTGACTGAGGTTCATTTAGAAGAGAACAAAGAGCGGTTTAAACTTTGGAAAGACCACACAACAAACTGCCCCTCCTATTTTTAACTCGGATCCCTGCTATTCTGCCAAAAGACATTTTCTAGAATACTTTTTGATGGGTTACTCTCCTTACACTTCATCCAACAAACTCTGAAGCCAGCTTACTGCAAGAAAAAGAAGTGTACATAATATTTAAGATGCTGAGTATTTCATAGGAAAGCTGAATGCTGCTGTAAAGTGCTCTTTAAGTCTTTTTCTTTTAAATCCCCTCTAATAAATGGAATTAGGGAAATTTCAGCAGGCAGAGATGGGATTTGTGGCGTATTGAACCATATGTAGTTTAGTCTTTCTGTGAAGAGGCAGTGGTTGGGACATTTTTAAATGGCTGGCTACTCTTTTTTTCCCTCATGATAATTTTTTATAACTCAGTAGCATGGCCTGCCCCTAAAAGGTAGTTAAAAATTTTTAAATGCTAAGGCATTGCCAAGGTTCTAATGATTCAGACCTGTACTGCTGATTATTAAGCAGGACAGACTGAGCTTTCTGCCACTTAGCTTGAAGGAGGAAACAACTTCTGAATATACAAGTAGCACCATGGCACCTCCCTTTATCTTCATATTGATAAAAGACTTTATGTGGATCTTGTAAAACAGAACCAGATCTCTGGGGAAGGCCTACCTCTAGGATGGGCAAGGTCCTATAGGGACAGTCCCAAAGCATCACCACGAAGTAGAGACACATGTGCTTAGAAACTACTTAATCAGAATGTGTAAGTCCTGGGCACAGAATGTATAAGATGCATGGGCCACAGTTGATGTTGCTTGGGGCACGTTTCTTAGAGGGCTTACAGTATGTAAATAATTGACATTGGTGTTAACATGACTGTCTGGGATTCACTGAAATCCACATGGTCCAGTTCTAACTCTGGATTACCTCAGTTGACCTTTGTGGAGGTTTTATCTACAGAGTCGTTCTTCGCCTTGTCATAGACTGTATTAGGGTTTGGGGTTTTGTTGTTTCCTGGTTCTCCTCCCACTATTTAAAGTTGATTAGAAGAGAAGAGTTGTGTGTTGCGGCTAAGTTGGTTGGTCAGGTTGGCTTCTTGACATCAAGATAGCTGAATGGAGCTCAGCACCTCTAGATCTCAATGATTCGGTTGGCTTCTCAGTGGAACCCAACTGAAGTTGTCTAATTGCCTCTTCTCAGAGTTCAGGAAAAACAGTAGTGCCACTTGAGACCTCATAGAGGAGGTGTATGTGGCTGCCTTAGTATTCTGTTGCTCATGATTATTTTATAAACTGGATTTTAAAAGCCTTTTAGAGTTTCACAACAAGGAGAAGAAGCCACAGTTTGTGGCATCCTATAGTTTTACATTGTGTATTTCTTCCTCTTGAGAAAAACCTACCTAGTACAAGCTACCACGTGCACAGACTGCCCAATGAGTGGGCCATTTCTCCACAACTGTGGTGTAGTACAGAGTTCAGCCATTACCATTCTCCTGCATTACTTTGACATGGATTTTTTTTGTACATTTTGGCTGCAATATTGGTGGTAGAATGTACTTTGATGGATCATCTCACCTTCTGTATTTATTTATTTATTTATTATTTATTACTAGACTTCAACCACAGCCTCCTCTCCCTCCACTCCCTGCCTGTAGGATGTACTGTTTGTAGTCACGCACTTTGTATTATTATATTAGAAATCTACAGATCTGTTTTGTACTTTTTATACTGTTGGATACTTATAATCAAAACTTCACTCTAGGGTATTGAATAAATTTAGTCTTATTAGAAAATAACAGAAAAAAAAAGAAAGAAAAGACCTGTTGCTTAGTTTTTGTTTTCTTTGGTAGAAAGCTCCTCCTACTTCTTTGCCATTTATCCACAGAATGACTCCAATTATCCTTCCAAATGCCTAGCCCAGAACACCTGCTATTTCATCTTTAAGTATATCTGCATCTGTTTTTTGCCACACTGCTTCCTAATTTCAAAGAGAAGATACATTTATAAGAAGTTAGCTGTGAGAGATGTATTGCCACAGGGGAACAGAAATGGAGGATGTTTCTGAAAATTGCACTCAAGAAATCAGAAAAGCATTTGACATTATTTACTCGGGAATACATCCTGATAATGACAGCTGTACCACAAATTCAAAGACTACACGGTACATACAGATCTGGGAACTTTTGTAATTACCAGAGTCATGAGGACGGGGGGGGGGGGGAATCCATCACACAAGAATGCAGAGAATCCAGTCATGATCTGAATAGCTGTTTCTCCTTATTTTCTCATTCATGTTTCCTGACATATTTCTGAGACAACCTTGCAATTATATCACAACAATGCCTCACTGCAGTTGCTTGGGGCAAGTTTTCTCTAGCCTCTTTATTCAAATGTTGACATGAAACCCATCATGACCCAGCATCTCGTCCCGTGTTTATCAGTGTGTTCTGTGAGCTCTCGTTTCCTTCATATTAGCTTGTTGAAGAAACACACTACATCTTTTGTTTGTTTGTTTGTGTTTTAGCTCTGTCCCAAATACCACTAACATACATAGTAAACACTAAAATATCTAGTTATGTAGAAGAAGTTAACGAACCTTCAGGAACCTCGACTAGAATAACAGGCCTATTTACATACCAAGAGAAACTGTGGACCAACAAAAACCAAAAGTTTATTTGGGGTTTTTTGTTGGGGACTTGGGGAGCCTGAGACTGTTGACAAGCTCTCTTAGAACAATCATGGCAAGAATTGCAGGATTGATATTATGGATTTAAATTGATCATAACCATTACCAGAGGCGTGTGGAAAACAGTAGACTTCATCCAATCACAGTGGCAAAGAGAATAAAGGGATCAGGCAATATATACCTGTAGTTGTGACCTTACACACTCAACATGCATAAACCTGGATAGCCCTCCTCATACAAACACTCTCAAAAGTGCTTGTGCTTAGCCAAAACATTGCCACTCCATCCTCCAGAAAAAATGACCTAAAGTCTATTCTTGTCACTGAATTCTGTTCTCATGCGCCACATTCCTAGATGATGGAACCACCTACTCCATCGGTCCATATGAGGATTTCACGTGGATTGAAGGGCGGGTTGTGTGTCTCTAAGACATGCAATATAAAAAGATGATGGAGGCTAATGATAGCAATGAAATTCACACTTTGGGGAAAACATATCATTGGAAACCAAATAGGTTGTCACTAGTTTATAGTAAGATCGAATCCTGCAAGTACTCTTTGCCTAGACAATAAAGTCAGTACCTAGGTTACCTAACCTTAATACCCCAGATCAGACAAGAGACACCCCCTTGACGCTCATCTCCCATAAACACATCAATCATAGGCATGAAAGAAAGCAGTTATTCATTTCTGCATCTACAAGGTGCTACTGCCTCTCCCCTCTCTTCCTTCTCCTCATCTTCTTCCTCTTGCTGTTCCTCCTCTCCCTACTCCCATTCCTTCTTTTTGTGGTCCTTGTATCAAATTCACAGCCACGGGCATACTAGGCATGTAGACACTGGCCACCGGGAAAGGTGAAAGAAGTTGAGAATACACTACCCACCCACTCCTGCTTAGGCCATTTATGGGCATATCTTTGTCAGTCTGATTGACATGTCTTGGGCGTTTGGGGAGTGTTATCTTCAAGAACGTGGTCAAATCAGGAGCAGAGGATAAGGCGGTCAGAAGAGATGATTGTAGGGAAGTCTACTCATAAACCTACATAACAACAATATTCAAGGACCCTCCAATTGTGAAAATAAAGATGTGCTTAGATTCTCCTCAAGAATAAAGCAAGTCTTCAGTGTGTTCACTGTGTTCTCTGAAGTCTCTAGAGGGACTGCAAGAAGCCAGGCAAAGTTGTTTTAAAAAGTCATTAATGTCTGCTGCTTTGGATGGGTAAGCAATGGCTCAGTGATCATTGGAGTTGGTGTGTATTCTAAATGCTAATACTGCTTGGGAAGTTGACTATGTAGGCTTTAGAAAAGAGGAAACCAGTTCGACTGTTGGGAAAAGGACGGTAAAAGAAGACAGGTTTGGTATATTGGTAATTAATGGAGTTTACAAATAGCTCAATCTGCTTCCCACCTGAGTCCAGGGCTTGGGGAGCTAAGTGATAAATGGGCAAGAGAACAATTTTAGCCAGAGGTATCTGCAGTGTAATGTGGAGCCCTGTTCTTACACTTTAAGGGCTCTGCAATGCACTTAACATGTGCATAGCTTAAGTTCTGGTTTTCTTAGTGGATAAAGGAAGGACGGCCTCGAAGGTAGGCATACCAATTACTTTTTATCACGGGAGCTCCAGGCATCCACTCCCTGGTGATGAAGTGCCTCTGCCATGATTAAGACCTCAGAATTATTAAACCATCCTAAGTCAAGAAGATGAGTTAGAGGCAAGCCTATGGAGAGTTGTCTAATTGGGTGCTTACAGAGGAAGGGGGTCCAGAGACACACAAACCCAGCATGGATCCCTTAGACTTTCTTGATGTGTTTCTCAGATGTTCTCCTGGTACTTTAACTTGATTCTCTCTTTTCATGAAAGACACATGCATGGAAATTAAAGGCATGTTTCTATAAGATGTTCATTAGAACCATTATTTCAAATTTTTCATCCCAAACTTGTCCCCCAAATAGGTTTATACATTTTTGTTGATTTTTGTCTCTTTCTATACACTTCCCTCTATCTCTCATTTTCTCTGCTCAGTTGTGGCATTTTCAAACTCTAAAACCAGCTGTAAAGCTATCCCATAACCTTGGTTGAAATAATTTTAATAGTAACATTGTTATAAGTCTGAATTTTTGGAGGGCCACTAAGACACAGCAGTGGGCTCCTGCTGCCAAGTCCAGACTTGAGTTTGATCCCTGGGCTTCACATGGTGGAAGGAAAGAACCAACTCCCATGGGTTGTTGTCTTAGTCAGGGTTTCTATTCCTACACAAACATCATGACAAGAAGCAAGTTGGAGAGGAAAGGGTTTATTCAGCTTACACTTCCACATTGCTGTTTATCACCAGAGGAAGTCAGGACTGGAACTCAAGCAGGTCAGGAAGCAGAAGATGATGCGGAGGCCATGGAGGGATGTTACTTACTGGCTTGCTTCCCCTGGCTTGCTCAGCCTGCTCTCTTATAGAACCCAAGACTACCAGCCCAGAGATGGCAACACCCACAATGGCCCCTCCCCACTTGATCACCAACCTAGAAAATGCCCCACAGCTGGATCTCATAGAGGCATTTCCCCAACTGAAGCTCCTTTCTTTGTAAAAACTCCAGCCTGTGTCAAGTTGACACACAAAACTAGGTAGTACAATTGACCCCTTGTCAACTTGACACACAAACACATCCCTATTAAGCCTCAACCCTTACTTTCATATTCATCCCCCAGATCTCAATAACTTTAAAAGTCCCACAGTCTTTACATATTAAAGTTAAATCCCTTTAAAATATTCAATATCTTTTAAAATTCAAAGTCTTTTAAAAGTTCAAAGTCTCTTAACTGTGGGCTCCACTAAAATACTTTCTTACTTCAAGAGGGAAAAATATCAGGACACAGTCACAAAAAAAAAAAAAAAAGCAAAATCACACTCATGATCTTCTGGGCTCCTGCAAGGGCTTGGGTCACTTTTCCAGCTCTGCCCTTTGTAGCACACACCTTGTCTTCTAGGCTCCAACTACCTGAACACTACTGCTGCTGTTGTTCTTGGTGGTTATCTCATGGTACTGATGGCTCCAAAACACTGCTGTCTTCCACTGCAACTAGGTTTCATCAATAGCCTCCCATAGGTTCTCTTTATGGTTCCAAGCCTCAACTCCTTTGCATGACCCCATCAGTCCCGGGTCATCAATTGCAACTGAGGCTGCACCTTCACCAATTGCCTTCCACGGCCTCTCACAGTGCTGAGCCTCAGCTGCTCTTCAGGACCCATTTATGCCTTCAAAACCAGTACATGGGTGACTCTTACACATTACCAAGTCCAGCCACAGCACAAGGTACAACCTTGGCTAACTCTGGAACACAACCTCTGTGCTCTTAGAAAATACTTCCCAGAAGATTCACCTCAATGATGTTGGTCTCTTCTTAATCACCATTAATTTCTTAGCTCTAGCTAACCAGCATCAATAATGCAAAGGTTTTGCTTTAGTAGTTCTGGTATCTTGTTAATCACAGCTGATTCTTCAGCCCCAGCTAACCANAACCACAAAATCTTCACAATACAAAATAGCAATGGCACTGATAAGAGTCTTTAGTCTTCCCTCTGAAATTTCACAAGTCAGGCCTCCATCTTCTGCACTGTTCTTAATATTGTCTTCCAAGCTCCTACACAACATCCCACAGCGCTCTTAATGCTGAATGGATCTTCTAGCCCAAAGTTCCAAAGTCCTTCTACAGTCCTCCCCCAAACATGGTCAGGTTGTCATGGGAATACCCCATTATGCTGGTATCGATTTGTCTTAATCAGGGTTTCTATCCCTGCCCAAACATCATAGCAAAGAAGCAAGTTGGAGAGGAAAGAATTTATTCAGCTTATACTTCTGCATTGGTGTTCATCACCAAAGGAAGACAGGACTAGAATTCAAACAGGTCAGGAAGCAGAAGATGATGCAGAGGCCATGGAGGGATGTTACCTACTGGCTTGCTTCCCCTGGCTTGCTCAGCCTGATCTCTTATAGAACCCAGGACTACCAGCCCAGAGATGACACCAACCACAATGGGCCCTCTCCTCTTGATCACCAACCTAGAAAATGCCCCACAGCTGGATCTCATGGATGCATTTCCTCAACTGAAGTTCCTTTCTCTGTGAAAACTCCAGCCTGTGTTAAGTTGACACACAAGACCAGCCAGTACAGTTGTCCTCTGACCTCATATGTGTGCTGTGGCATATGCACACACCAAAGCATATACACACACCATGTCATATGCACAGATACCCACAGCACCAAAATAAATAACTGTTTTTTTAAGGATGTTTCAACTTTAAAAATCTTTTTGCGTGAGGCTTGGTTTCTTTTTTTGAATAGCATTCTAACATCAAGGGGATTAATATCTGTAATATGTGCATGTATCTCTGTGCAATTGCTTAGTGTTTCATATACTTACCACTAGGTGAACTCTACCCTCTCCCTAAGAGTCTAAACTTCTTCTAACATGTTATAAACGGCAGGTGATCCATCAATTTAATTTCCTTTGGTACATCTTTCCCTAGCCAGCCTGACCTATCCCAGCTTAAGTTCCCAGCCTTTGTGCCTGGTACTTACATCTCCCTCGAATGCTGCCCCACTCTTATGGTCACCTTCTGCATCTGGATGTCTTGTTCTTTCCGTCACCTCTCTGTTGTAGTGTCTTGACATCTTCAGTGACTCCTTAGAGACATTGATGCAGACAAAGAAAATCAAGCCCTTGCAGGCCCAGAATCTGTTATCTCACCATTAGCCTAGATCAGCACTTTGCTAGATTATAGAATTTTAGGTTTGAAATAATTTCCCTTAGAATTTTGGAAAAGATTTCTCCATTTTCTACTCACTTGCAGTGTGTCTGTTGAGAAGGCTGATATCAATTTGATTCTTGATTTGCTTCCAAAGGTGGTTTATTTTCCCTCTGTCCCTTTTAAAGTTGAGAATCTTCATTTAATTAATCATCCATCATAGTTTATTTGTTATGTGGTCAAATTTTATAACTCATCATTTTAAAATATTTTATTAGAATATGAAATCCAAGGAAGGTCAGGTTTTCATTCAGAATTTAGTTTTCTTTCTAAAGAATCTTATATAAACTTAATATTTGAATACATATCATGGTCGTTTTCCTTTTTTCTTAAAAACAGATTTTTTTCCATACAATATATTCTGATTATGGTCTCCCCTTCCCCCAACTCCTCCCAGATCCTCCCAAACTCTCTATCCATGCAAATTCACATCCTTTCTTTCTTCTCTCTTATTAGACTACAAACAGGAATCTAAAAAATAATAATAAAATAAAATAAGTCAAAAATTAAAAAAAAAAAAACAGGATAGAATGATGAGAAAAAACTATTAGAAGGAAAAGTGGAATCACTGATAAAGCAGAAAAGTACGCAGACACAGAAATACACATTTGCACACACAAAAACCCCATAAAACACCCACTGGAAACTGTAATATAAACATAAAAAGAACATAAACATATAAGCCAGGCGTGGTGGCGCACGCCTTTAATCCCAGCACTTGGGAGGCAGCTATAGGTGGATTTCTGAGTTCGAGCTGGTCTACAGAGTGAGTTCCAGGACAGCCAGGGCTACACAGAGAAACCCTGTCTCGAAAAACCAAAAAAAAAAAGAAGAAGAAGAAGAAGAAGAA
>NC_034600.1:37709183-37711358 GCF_900095145.1 Mus pahari | reverse complement strand
GAGGGGAGGGGAGAGGAGGGGGGAGGGGAGGGGAGGGAAGAGAAGAGAAGAGAAGAGAAGAGAAGAGAAGAGAAGAGAAGAGAAGAGAAGAGAAGGAAATACCCAGACAAAGCATTATGAGACAAAGAACCTCCAAATATCTGCTGATTGTGTTTTGAGTGGCTGTCTACTGCTGGCCATGAGATCTGCCTTTATGAATGGTTTGTATGGTCAGTCAGACTCTATTAGAGAAAATGATTTTCTCCTGCAAGCACTTATCAACTAGACATAACTCCTGGGTTAGGGATGCCTGTGTGTACCTCCCCTATTGTCCGAGAAGCCCATCGGGCCCAGACCTCCAGGTTCTCTGTGAGTTCATATATGCATTGGTCTGGCTGTGTTTAGAAGGCCTTGATGTTCTCCATCCACTCTGGTTCTTACAATCTTGCCACCCCCCTTTCCACAGTGTTGGCTAAGCTCAGGGGAGAAGGGGAGAATTTAATGGAGACAATCTATTTTGGGCTGATCCATGATTATGGGAGATCTTTCCATCTTCTGATATCTTCTTCAATTTCTTTCTACAATGTCTTGATGTTTTTACTATACAAGTCTTTCACATACTTGGTGAGAGTCACCCAAGATATTTTCTACTATAATAAATAAAAGTAAATATATAATTTATAAATGTATTATTTTTTATTATTATAAATAAAATATATCCATTACACTATAGAAGTAAAGTTTTTTGAAAAGCATTGTTTACCAAATTTCTTTCTCATTTCATTTGTAATTTATATATAGGAATGTTACTAATTTTTGTGAGATATTTTGTATTCTGATACTTTGCTGAAAGTGCTCATCATGGAAGAAATTTCCTTGTGTAATTTTTAGGTTCATTTATGTTTCAATCAAATAAAGATATTTTCATTTCTTCCCTTTCGGTTTGTATCCCTGTCAGCATCTTCAGTTATACTAGCTAAGAATTCAAGTACTATATTGGATAGATATGGAGAGAATGGACAATCTTGTCTTATTCTTGATTTTGGTGGCATTTCTTTGCATTTTCATCCATTTAAGTTGATGCTAGCTGGGAACTTGTAGTAAATTGTCTTTATTATGTTGAGATGTGTCCATTATATCCCTGGCTTCTCTAGGATTTTTATCATGAATGGGTGTTGTATTTTATCAAAGGCCCTATCTACGTCCAATGTAGTTTTTGTCTTTCAGTCTGTATATAGGGTGGATTACATTTATTGATTTACATATGTTGAACTATACTCTCTGGGATGAAGCCTACTTAATCATGGAGGATTATGTGTTCTTGGATTCAGTTTGCAAGTATTTAATGTTTGGCACCTATGTTCATAGGGGAAATTTGTCTTTAATTCTCTTTTGTTGGGACTTTATTTAATTTAGGTATTAAGGTAACTGTGGATTAGTGAAAAGAATTAAACAATGTCTCTTCTGTTTCTTTTTTGTAGAATAATTCAAGGAGTATTGGTAAAATTACTCTTTGAAAATCTGGTCAAGACCAGTGGAACACAGGCATCTAGGAACTCCACCTGACCAGCAACACGGGTTCCTTCCGGTCTGGGCAGGTGCCCTGAGCAGACCTTAGGTACAAACTCTGCAGCCAGTCCCACAACACACAGAGGCAGCTCAACTCCCAGGCGCTCTCACACACCCAGAATTATAGGATCAGAGGTGAGGAGGACACAACATCTGCCCCAACACTGGAAGTAACTGGGATCAGCAGGACCCAGGCACCCAGGAACTTCACCCGACCAGTGGCACAGGTTCCTTCCAGATTGAGCTGGTGCCATGAGCAGACCTTGGGTGCAAACTCTGCAACCAGTCCCACAACACCCAGAAGAAGCTCCACTCCCAGGTGCTCTAACATGCCCAGGACCACAGGATCCCAGGAGCTTGCTCACACCAGGATCTCAGGGTCCCAGAGGCAGCTTGACTTCCAGGAGCTCTGACACACCCAGGATCTCAGGATCACAGAGACAGCTGAACTCTGAGGAGTTCTGACACAACCAAGATCACAGGAAGGACAGGTCCCAGTCAGATATTGTGAGGGCAGGTAGCACTAGAGATAATCAGATGACAGGAGGCAAGCATAAAGACTTAAGCAACAGAAACCAAGGTTACTTGGCATCATCAGAAGCCAATTCTCCCACCATAGCAAGTCCT
>NC_034600.1:37674189-37707623 GCF_900095145.1 Mus pahari | reverse complement strand
TAATCTTTCAACAAATCTAAAAGAAGATAGCCATACAAACATAATTCCACCTCTAAAAACAAAAATAACAGGAAGTAACAGTCCTTAGTATCTCTTAACATCAGTGAACTCAATTCTCCAAAACAGACATAGACTAACAGACTGGATACATAAACAGGACCCAGCATTTTGCTGCACACAGGAAATGCACCTCAGTGACAAAGGCAGACACTACCTCAGAATAAAAGGTGGGAAAATTTTCCAAGCAAACGGTCCCAAGAAACAAGCTGGCGTAGCCATTTTAATATGGAATAAAATCAACTTCCAACCAAAAGTTATCAAAAAAGATAAGGAAGGACACTTCATACTGGTCAAAGGAAAAATCTACCAAGATGAACTCTCAATTCTGAACATCTATGCTCCAAAGGCAAGGGCACCCACATTCATAAAAGAAACTTTACTAAAGCTCAAAGCACACATTGCACCCCACACAATAACAGTGGGAGACTTTAATACCCCCCTCTTAATGGACAGATCATGGAAACAGAAACTGAACAGAGGTACAGTGAAACTAGCAGACGTTATGAACTAAATGGATCTAACAGATATCTGTGGAACATGTCATCCTAAAGCAAGAGAGAGTACCTTCTTCTCAGCACCTTGTGGTACCTTCTCCAAAATTGATCATATAATTGGTCATAAAGCAGGCCTCAACAGATACATGAAGATTGGGATAATTTGATAGGGTTATCAGATCACCATGGACTGAAGCTGGTCTTGAATACCAACAAAAGCAATGGAAAGCACACATATACATGAAAGCTGAACAACACTCTATGCAATGATAACTTGGTCAAGGAAGAAAAGAAAGAAAGAAAGAAAGAAAGAAAGAAAGAAAGAAAGAAAGAAAGAAAGAAAGAAAGATTGATTAAAGGCTTTTTAGAATTTAATGAAAATGAGGCTACATCATACCAAAACTTATGGGACACAATGAAATCAGTGGTAAGAGGAAAACTCATAGCTCTAAGTGTCTCCAAAAAGAAACTGAAGAGAGCTTACACAATCTTTCAATTGTTGTTGATATCCAACTTTAGTCTATAGCGGTCAGATAGGAATCAGGATGTTATTTCGATTTTCTTGTATCTTGTATCTTGCTTTGTGCCCAAGTATGTGGCCAATTTTAAAGAACATTACATGAGCTGCTGAGTTTGAAATATTGTATAAATATAAGTAATTCCCTTTGGTATGGCATCATCATGCTCCAGCATTTTCCTGTTTAGCTTTTGTCTAGAGGACCTGCCTATTGGAGAGAATAAGGTACTGATGTCACCCACTACCACTGTGTGATGATTAATATTTTATCTGTAGTAGTTTTTTTTTTAATGAATTTGGGTGCCTGAGGGTTTTATACATAGATATGTAGAATCTCAGTATCCTCTTGGTGGATATTTTCTTTGATGACTATGTAATGTCCTTCCCTATCTCTTCTGATTAAGTTCTATGATATTAAAATAGCTAGAACAGCTTTCTACTTTGCTTGGAATATCGTTTTCCATCCTTTTACCCTGAAGTAATGTCTATCATTGATGTTAGGGTATGTTTCTTGGATGCAGCAGAAGAATTTTTAAACACAATCTATTTGTCTGGTCTCTTTATTGAGGAGTTGAAACCATTGGTGTTGAGAACTAGCAAAGAGCAGTTTGTTGATTTCTCTTATTTTGTTGTAGTGATGGGTGACTGATTTCTCTTTTGATTTGCCTGTATGAAATTACTTATCCCTTTATTTTCTTGGGTGTGGTTTACTTCTTCAGTTGAAGATTTCCTTCTAGCATTGTCTTTAGAGTTGGATTTCTAGGTAGATACTGCTTTAAATTTGATTTTGTCTTGGAGTATGTTAATTTCTCAATCCATTGTTATTGAAATTTTTTGATGGGTATAGTAGTCTGGACTGACAACCTTGGTCTCTTAGAGTTTGTAGAACATCTGTCTAGGCCATTCTGGCTTTGAGAGTCTCCATTGAGACATCAGGTACACTTTTAATGGGTCTTCCTTTATCTATTAGTGGGTCTTTTCCCGTACAGTTTTTAACATTCTTTCTTTGTTCTGTATATTTAGTGTTTTGATTACTATGTGCAAAGAGGAATTTCTTTTCTGGTGCAGTCTATTTGGTGTTCTGTGCATTTTGTGTATGTTGATAGCCATATCCTTCTTTAGTTTAGACATTTTTCTTCTATAATTTTATTGAAAATATTTCTGTACCTTTGACCTTGGTTTCCTCTCCTCCCTCTAGTCCTATTTATTTATAGATTTTGTCTTTTCACGGTATTCCACATTTCCTGGATGGTTTGTGCCTGGGGATTTTGTTGTTGTTGTTGCCTGTTTTTTTGTTTGTTTGGTTGGTTGGTTTGGTTTAGTTTTTTTGATTGGACATTTTTTTTAAAACTCGGGTATCTGTTTCTTATATCTTGCCTTCAGTGCCTGAAATTCTTTCTCCCATCTCTGGTACTCTGTTCTTGAGGCTTATCTCTGTGGTTTGTTCAAATTCCTAAACTTTTCATTTCCAGTTTTCTCTCAGTTTATATTTTCTTTACTGATTTGATGTTTTCTTTCCTACTTTGAAATCTTTTCTTCATTTCATTCCACTGTTTGTGTTTTCATTAATAGATTTTTTATGTTATCCTTAAGGTCTTGAACATATTCATAATAGCTATTTGAAGTCATTGGTATATTTTATTAGGGTCTACTTTAGTGGAGTTGTTGAGTTCTGGTGGAAGCATATTGTCTTGGTTGTGTTTTCATGTGTGTGTGTGTGTATGTGTGTGTGTGTGTGTGTGTGTGTGTGTGCGTGTGCACACATGCACATGCACATACGGTCACTTGTTGGTGTTTAGTTATTTGGATTTGGTATGATTATAATTCTAGGTGTTAATATCTGGTCTTATCTTTGTGTAGTGGATGTTTTGTTCCTTCATTTCTGTTGCCCTCTCTGGATTTTAAAAATATATGATGGTTGTGGTTTGAATGGTTTGACAGGTGTAACCACTTAGGGGTCCCAGGTGGAATCTATTTCTAATTTTTCTATGTACTGGGGATGACACAAAAGGATAGAAATGATCTATAATAAAGAGGTCCACGGGAAGAAGGAAAGCTAGGTTTATGGCAAGCTTGGTAGAGTCAGAGAGGAAGAACAGGTACCTGCAAGTGCTCTGCCACGTGGTATGATACTGGGGAGTTGGAATTGGAGGACAGGAAGGATCACCTACCTGATTCCCAGGCCAGAGGAGGGATGGCTGGGTCCACCAAGAGGATCTTAAGAGAACTGATTCCCAGGCTGGCATGGCCAGCAGGTGTTGGTCTTAAGTGCCTCAGGGTGTTGGCAGCTCCAAAGTGGTTTTCTCTCTTGATAACATTTATTTGCTCTCTGCCCTCAGGGTTGGTTTTGTTTGTTTGGTCGGTTGGTTGGTTGGTTGATTTTGTATTTTGTGCTTTGTTTTGTTTGGGGGGGGGGGAATTGGTTCATTTTAATTTTTGCTTTTATTTACCTTATTAAAATATAATTACATAATTTCTCCTTCCCCAGTACTACTTTCGACTTTCCATGAATACCCCACCCAGCTCTCTCTTAAATTCACAGCCTCTTTCTCTCTTTCTGTATATATGTATGTATTATATATATATTGGAGAGATATACTGGAGATATATACATATATCTTGGTAGTGGTGAATTAGTTAATTCACTTTGGTTCCTGGTGGGTTGCGCGTGTGCTGCACCTGCCCAAGAGCTCTCTGGATTTGCAAATGAAAGACACACACACACACACACACACACACACACAAATTTTGTGATGCCTTGACTAGCTCAATGGCTGAGCATTTCTACTCCTTGCAGCCAACACATTCTCCCCTCTAGCATTCCTGATTTAACACCTCTTAAATCTATATTTTATCTTGTTGCCCTGGCTCCCGCTGGGAAGCCCCTTTATCTTTGCTGTCCAAGAAGCTTCTGGGCAGCTTTTCCAGGGGCTGCTTTCTTTCTTGTACCTACATTTTGACCATTATTCCCTCCTGATCCTTCCTGGCATGGTCCATCCTACATCCTACTCCCTTTTTTACGGCTGATATCCTTTCTTTCTTTCCTGTGTTTCTTCTCCTGGGAACTTAGAAGTCCTCTCTCTCTCCCTCTCCCTCTCCCTTTCCGCCCCCCGCCCCGTTTCTGCCCAGCTATTAGTTGCTGGCTCTTTATTCATCAATCAAAAACCAACAGGGGGCAGGAACTTTCAGTGTTTGGACACACAGATTCCTGGTTTGGGACCAATGACCAATTCTCAACATATCTCTGTATGATATAATATATATATATTAATATATAAGTACACACATACTTATATCTGTATGCATGTATGTTATACACACACACATATATCCAATGTATTCCTGCTCAGTCCACATAATGTTACTTGTATGAATATGATTTCAGTATGTTCTGCCCCCAGTGCTCAAAGTCAGTAAGAATATGGTTTATTGTGAGTCTTAGGCACTGGATGTCTCTTTCTGATCTGGAAAAGTGTGTCTTTTCATTTTTTTGCCTTTATATTACTTCCTAGAGTTTTGTTATTTGGGCTTACCTATCCTGATATGATCTCTAATTCTCTTATAATTTATCTCCTGCTTACTTCATTCCTCCTTAGAATAGGAAACAAAATACCCATGAAAGGAGTTACAGAGACAAAGTTTGGAGCTAAGACGAAAGGATGGACCATCCAGAGACTACCCCACCCGGGGATCCATCCCATAATCAGCCACCAAACGCAGACACTATTGCAGATGCCAGCAAGATTTTGCTGAAGGGACCCTGATATAGCTGTCTCGTATGAGGCTATGCCAGTGCCTGGCAAATACAGAAGTGGATGCTCACAGTCTTCTATAGGATGGAACACAGGGCCCCCAATGGAGAAGCTAGAAAAATTACCCAAGGAGCTGAAGGGGGCTGTAACCCTATAAGTGGAACAACAATATGAACTAACCAGTACCCCCAGAGCTCGTGTCTCTAGCTGCATATGTAGCAGAAGATGGCCTAGTCGGCCATCATTGGGAAGAGAGGCCCCTTGGTCTTGCAAACTTTATATGCCCCAGTACAGGGGAACACCAGGACCAAGAAGGGGGAGTGGGTGGGTAGGGGAGCAGGGGTTGGGGGGGAGGGTATAGGGAACTTTCGGGATAGCATTTGAAAGGTAAAGAAAATATCTAATTAAAAAAAAATGTATCTCCTGCCTTCCTCATATTTTCACAAAGTATCTCTAAGACACTTTGTTTTATTTCTCAGCCTCCTATTTATCTTTTATTTCTCCTATTACTTGTTGTTGCTGTTTTCAGTTCAGGAATTCCCTTTAGTTCTTTGATGCTTTCTTTTTTGGATCATGCTTTCTTGTGTCATGGATACCATATTTTCTTTTATCTCCCTGAGGAGATTCCATATTTCTTCAGGTTTTCAAATTGTACATGATCTCCGTTTCAAAAAACAAACCCTTTCCTCTCATGGCTTTGGCCTATGTATTCACATTATAGATAATTTTTAACATTTTTGCTGTCTGATCATTACTTCTGAGTGGAAAACAAAAAGAACTACTTGGAGTCCTAGAGTGCATAAGAAGAGAATGCCAATGGTAAGTAAGCTCACTTGTTCATTTTTTATTGAATCTTGGGTATCATTCTCCCTTTGCTCCTGGATTAGTCTGACTAGTTCTTCAGAGAACATTCTAGTGTGTAAATACTGCTTGGCCTGTCTGCGATCTCATGTGTATATGAAAGTCTCTAACGCGGTGATGACACACTCACACAGGAATGTTAGATGCAAGTTTTCTTCTTTGCAAATGGATTGGTCCCATCAGGTATTGTTAGACGAAAGGCCAGGCGTTTCCCCAAACCTCCAGGTACTTGCAGACTGAGATTTCCATTCATGATGCAGACAAGTTAAAAGAATTACTTGTATCTCTTGGTTTGAGTCTTGTAGCATCAGAAATAGAATCCAAAGTGTCCCAGGCTTTGAAGGTGTTCTATGGCTGAGCTAATAATGTGTGATTTTACTTTTAAAACATGACCTGCATCTTTCCACCTGTTCTCCATTGGACCTTGATGTAGGAGGTCTTTTTGCATTTATCTCTTTCATCTTTTCAGTTTGTGAATGCCATTTGGAAAAACTCACTGGACTCCTTTGAGGAAAATACCATAGAATTGTAACAAGTAAATCAAGACCCCAGTAATAAAGTCTGGGTAACCTAAAATGCTTACAGAGTTAACAAATGCATTCAGCTATTGCATATTCAGAAGATGCCAGCAGCTCAGAACATTTGTAGCAAATCTTTCAAGAGCAAGTGTCAAGGTTGAGTAAAGGAGTTATTGGTGGGTGTGCAGGTACACCTTGCAGAGCTCCACAGTAGACTGGGTTCAGAAGCTTTGAGGGAAAAGATCCAGCAAGATGACACCTAATATAAGACTCCATTTAAACTGAAAAGCATTTATTATTCTAAATATTCTTAATTTGGAGTGAAATCTAATAATTTATTAATCAGGATCACTATTATTTTTCAAAACGTCTTAACTATCTGTCACTGAAAAGTCAACTCAAGCTTAAAATTATATACCTGAGTACAAAGTTTGGGTACATTTAATGGTTGTGCTTAAAAGTTGTAATTATGTTGTCCTACCTGCCTTAATTAGCTAGCTAATGACCTTAGCAACCCAATTTAGCTGCCTGACATCCCCAATTTCTGTCTCTGCTAGTCCTACGGTGATTTTCCTGTCTGTGATCTCTCTGTTAAAATGAGATAGTTCTATACAATGCGCATTCATTCATCCAGCCAGTAGGCATCCATTCAATGAGCATTCACTGTGTTCTGCCATGCAAAGAGCACTGGAAGGGGCACTGGGGATACTATTGTGAGCACTAGTGAACTTAACTACTCTTTGGTGGACCTTCAGGCTTGGAGAAATGCAGGCACTTATCAAACATTTAGAAAAGTAAATACAATGTATTCTGTTTCAGAGGTTGTATTGTAAGGGAACCTGAGGTAGGTAGAGGGATGGTCATGAGGACGGAATTTGAGGTGTTATCTGAAAGGGATGTAAGAGTTCACTGGGATGGAGGAAAGGAATTAAGGAAATATCCATTCAAAGAAGACCTCAACATCCTATGAATCAAGTGTGAAAGTTCTGTGGAACTCAAGAAGGGGTAGAGCAAACACAGGGCCAGAGAGAACGTTCTGTGAGGCAAGCCACTCGAGTGAGCAGAGGGGAAATCTGGAATCCTAACCTTGAAGATAATGGCAATCCACCTCAGTGTCTTTGTGGGGGTCACAGGTGTACAGCTCTAAAGCACACATCTTGAAAGGGCCCCTCTGTCTCTGGGGAGCAGATTGAAGAACAAAGGCCAAGAGGCAACTCACTGAGCTGTTGCTATAGAGGCAAGCCTGAGGCATAGATGAGAAAGGCTAAATGCTGGAACTACTGAAAACCTAGAAGGTAGTGAGAAGGGAAGGTGGCTGAATTATCTCTGAGGTGTTCACGTCATTGACATTCTGACTACCATTTTGATACAGGAATCCATAAGGCAGGTGCATTTTTGGTATAGAGAGAAATTAGGAAAACATGGTATGATGGACAGACATGATAGATTGAGAGTCTTTGGACCCAGGAAGTACCCGTGTTGAAATCTCTGGTGCTCTCTGGTTAAAGTGCATAGTTCCAGGGCTAGCTCAGAACTACTGAATCAAAGATCTTAGACATAGAGCCCAGGGAGTCGGTATTCTTTAACAGGTACCCCCAAGTGATTTCCAGAACAATCTCCACTTGAGATCCATTGTAGAGACAGAGACAGACTCTGAAGAGCACCAAGATTTTCCCTCAGAAGAGAAACACACACACACACACACACACACACACAGAGAGAGAGAGAGAGAGAGAGAGAGAGAGAGAGAGAGAAGACCACAATATGCTTCACTCTCTTACCAAATTTTCTTTCTAAAAAGTAAAACTCAGACACCTCTTTAGAGCCGATTAACTGTCCAGATTAATCTCACAATTCCCATACAATTAAAATTCTAGGTCCCCGAGGGTTACCTGAAAGCAGCTCTACCTCCACTGACTTGTGCTGGTCCACACCGCTCAAGCCCCTGCCCTTTGTCTAGCACGAGCTCCTCCATCCCTCTCTCTCCTGGGCACTGACCTTTTGACTCATCCTTTTTTCCTAGAAAGACAGCATTTCCAGTGAGCAAAATGTCACATTACCTTTGCCGAACAGGACATTTCAAATAAAATATTAGCAATAACAATTACCTCTAAGCCACTAATCCTTCTGAAACTACTTTAAACCACCAAAGGATTTAAGGCAATTCCCTGAAAATATCTCAGGCTTAATAGATTATGGTGCTGGGCAAGGAAAGAGTGGCTCCCGTTGCCATAACTCCAATTATGTGGTATTTTCTCCTATAAAAGAAAATCATGACACAAAATGGCTCAAATATTATTTAATGTAAGAAATCAGGTCACAGAAATACATATATTCACTACAGTCTTGCAGGATACATCATATTGCAAAGCTACCTCCACGACTAGTGTACTATTGGCAAGTGAAGCCACTGGAAACAAAATCACTATTCTAATGTTTATTTCTCCACACAGGTTGGCAGTTTGCTGTGGCCCACATATACAAGAGATCTCTGAAAGAATCCTTTCCTTAGTGGTGCTGCAGGGACAGGGGTCAGAGTAAGGCATCCCTGAAAACTGCCCTTCTGGCAGGAATGAGAGGGTCTACGATAGGTGTAGACAGAGTGTGTGTTTATTTTGTTTGCACCTGTATAAATCTGTACCCTGTGCCCATTCTGACCAGAAACTATGCTGAAAGCTGGGAATTAAAAGCAACAAAGGAATGGTGTCTGACTTTTAGACGTCATAGAAAAGGACACAGATGAGTGGCCACAAATGGAAATGAGTATGACCGGGCACAGTAGCACATCTCCACTCTTAGCCCTCCAGGGGCTGAGGCAGGAGGATCATGAGTTTGAGGTCAGCCTGGGCCACACAGTGAGATCCTGTCTTAAAAACTAATTAGTGAACTATTTGTGGGAATAAAAAAAACAAGTATGAAATAATTGTCCTGGGATAGTATGTGCCCAGTGAGCCAAGGAGAGGGCTCAGGCCCCAACCTTAAGTGCTATCGATGGTTTTAGGATGTTTAGTCCACACATGGTACTCCTCAGGCCCAAAGAAACCTTGTATGAAGTTTTGAAATTGGTCAAGTTTGCTTCTGGTTTCAAAAGGATGCTTTTAGCAATGCACTCCATCCCCATTGACACATGTTCATATCCCTGTGTCCCTATCTTTGTCCCTACTCATTCATGCCTAGACACCTATGCATAACTGAAAGACCAACCGACAGCCATAGCCCGGTCTGTAAGTAAACAAGAGGTGCTGTCACTTTTTGTTCAGAGCAGTCTAAGTAGATTATCTAGTGATAATTACAATGTTACATATGAAGATTAAACCCAATCCTATCTTAAAGAAGAGTAAACCCATATTGATTAAATGAACAGATTTGCCTAGAGTTAGTAGTGATAAGGCCAATACCCTTGTCCAGACCTCCGGGCCCCACCCTTTACAATACTGCTCATTGTCCTAGAGGAAAAACAGTCATTCCCCTGAATCAGGCACAAGACAAGGACACATTTGGTATCTCAGTCATTCGAAACAGAGGCTAAAACTTTCACAGTGCCAGATCTGCACTGTCTTCAGAGGCACTTCTATTGTTCATGGCTCTTGGAGTGAAATGCCAAAATGATTTTTCTCTCGCTCTAATTCTCCAAGGAGAAACTGAACACACACAGCCCCTGAAATCTGTGCTTTCATTGCTTACTGTGCAATAAGACAGGGCGATTGGGTGGCAGGTGAAACCATTGCTGTGACTCCTGAAACAGCTTGGTGGCTGAAAGCAAAACACAATGCAGATTGTGACAAAGCCAAGGAGACAACAGAAACCCCAGAAAGTACACAGACTACACTAGAGAGGTAACGGGTCTCCTCTCCAGGCACACAGTTGGGGCTGGGGATAAATAGCAATCGCTGAATGCTTACCTAGCCTGTATGAAACACTGCGTGAGGTCCTGGGTACAAGCCTCAGTACTGGGGGTGGGAGGAGGGGTATTGCTGGTAATCAATTGATCAGGAGGGAAGTCAGAGTGTCAGTATCTGTACAACTTCTTATGATGTGATCAATATTTAACTTACCGGGATTTTTTTTCCCCCTAAAGAAATGAGCTGCATGAGGGAAGCCAGTACAACTTCTGTAGCTTTCTATTTAAAATTGGTAAGAGAAGCTATAGAGTTTAATCATTTTCACAATAAGCCAAAGGACATTCCCTGTCTTTTAATGGTTTTCTAAGGAAATTAAATAATGTAACAAAGCTGAAGAAATGTCTCATTTCACTAATATGAAAGGAGATATATGATACTGTCATGTACCTAGACAATAGATGTTGAGCAATAATGAAGAATCTGCTTTATTATGCTAAGTATAATCCAGGCCATGTAAATTAAACCGTTCAGAGAAGCTGGCATTCTTAATGTTTAACAACAAAAACTATTTGCTGAGGGCTTTGCTTATTGCTTTTTTTTTTTTTTTTTTTTTTTTTTTTTTTTTTTTTTTTTTTGCCAAGACTGCCTCACTGTGTTGTCTAAGCTAGCCTCAAGCTTGTGATCCTCCTGCTTCAACTTCTTAAGTACTAGAATTACATATGTGTGTGCAATACCACACTTGGCAAAAACAGGAGCAGAGGGCAAGGGATGTGAGACTACCTGGAACTTCTACCTCACCACTTTATTCTAACTTTACCCTGTGTTCATTGTCAGCATCATTTAAGATTATATAAAGAGCATAACCAAAGACATTATGAAGATAACTGTGGTGGTTTGAATATGCTTGGCCCAGCGTGGGGCACTATTAGGAGGTGTGGCCTTATTGGAGTAGGTGTGACCTTGTTGGTGGAAGAGTGCCACTATCAGCATGGCTTTAAAACCCTCATCCTAGCTGCCTGGAAGCCAGTCTACTCCTAGCAGCCTTCAGATGAAGATGTAGAACTTTCAGTTCCTCCTGTACCATGCCTGCCTGGATGCTGCCATGCACCTGCCTGGATGATAATACACTGAACTTCTGAACCTGTAAGCCAGCCCCAATTAAATGTTGTCCTTATGAGAGTTGCCTTGGTCATGGTGCCTGTTCACAGCAGTGAAACCCTAACTAAGACAGGATGCACATTGGGCATCATGGCCCTTCAGTGGACTTCTGGACATGGCCTCGTAGACACAAGTGGCAGAGCTGGCCTTCACCCCAGCCAGAGTGACTATAAAACCCACTTCCACAGTTCTGGTTCTACATAAAGAATTCTGAGCTATTTTGAAATGCAGGTGAGTACAACCGTGTGAAGAACTAAAGAAGGTGGTGAAGAAAGAGGACAAGAGTAGCTTAAGACAGCAATGCCTGCAATGGTTTCCATACTCATGATTTAGGTCACAGAGTAGACACAGTGTCTCTGGGCTAGATAGGAACATGGTTCTCGATTCCAGAGACTTTTAATTATCCTAATTAAGACACTGCTCTTCGGGAAATAACTGCAGGCTGCCACAGTGATTTGCCACTTGGACTCCACATCTGTATTTCCTGGTCACTATGATGGTGAGTATAGGCAAGTGGTTTTCTTCTTCACGACCTGCAGTACATCTTTTTTTAAAATAGTGCTTCCCAGCAGTGATTGTTTCCATTACCCAGCTGTTGGGGAAGTCAACTTGCAAAGGTACATGACTGAAACATCTCCCTCTCTCCTGTGAAACCACACAGCTTCAGACACTGCTGGACGGTCAATGGAAGCCTCAGGGAAGGCTGGATGGCCAGTGCAGGAGAGCAGGGAGGGAGATAATCCTCTTTGTTCCGCTCCCATCAGCTGGAACAATTGGCTTAACCTCTCCAACCAACATTTCCCTCTTCAGAAAGAATGAACTTTAATCTCCATACAACAGGGAGTTAGGAGGAAAAGCAGAGGGGAGAACCAGTCTACACAGGCTGTGTCCTGGGGTTAGCACTCTCAGTTATCAGAGAGGTTAATCCTGTGGCTTCAACACGTGTGCTATTTCTTGTGTGCGAGCTTGAGTTTTTCTAGGTGCCCCACCAGCTCTTGATCAGGGTATAAAGTTGCCTGCTGTGGTATCTTACCACCCGAAGAGACAACTGAGACAGTTAGCTTCCTTGTGCAGTGTTCTGCCCAGTGGCTTGGGACTCAAGATGTAGGATGGGGAACAATTTCACTGCCTGTTAGAGTGGGGTGATGGCCTGTCGTGTGTAAAGGCTTACAGACAGACAGTGTATGGGGAAGAAAATGAGGGCCCGTCCTCCTGGCAGGATGCCTCTGCCCATGGACAGTCTCCAAATGAGTACAGAAGTGGGGTGAAGAGGGAAAAAAAGGAAACTAATTCTGAGTGCCTTTCTAGGCCATTCTTATATAATAGTATATAATAGTAATGTTTCCGGTGAAGATCTGAGTTCTGGGAGGTGTGTGTGTGGCGGGGGAGTGGGGAGGGGGGACCTGTGAGTTTTCCAGGTTCTAGTATCCCAGACCAAATATTACACTGGGGAAAAACAGTAACCAAAATAGAAATGAGTTTAGAGTGTTAGAACTGCCCACATTCCACAACCAGGTGCTCCCGAATTCCCTTCAATATCTCTAAAGGCCAATATTTCAGGTTTTCAAGTCAGGATTGTTGAGTATTTCCCTTTGTGAGTGTTCCATACTCCCCTCACCCCTGCCCCCACCCCTACCTCACCACTAATCCCATACTACCTCAGCCTGTTTTCTCTCTCTCTCTCTCTCTCTCTCTCTCTCTCTCTCTCTCTCTCTCTCTCTCTCTCTCTCTCTCTCTCTCTCCCTCCCTCTTCTCCTCCCCCTCACCCTTTTTCCATCCCCACTCAGAGGCAGCCTCTTGCATACCACCACCACCCAATACATCTGTTGCCAGGTGGGTTTTCTGGCACTCCTCGGCCCCTATAGCCAAGGTGCTCTTTCCCTGCCCACCCTGACACAGAGAACGTGAGTGGGCTGAGCTGAGAGAAGGCGCATGCTCAGAAGCTCTGGGGCAGGGGATCCCATGGCTCCTTCTATATCATTCACAGTGCATCTGCCTGTAAATGTGGCAAACCTTTCTTGTGCAAGCCCTGCTTGTTACAGGTAGGCTAAAAAGCAGGCTGAGGATGGGGCTCCTGGTCTGCCTTAAACTCCTGGCCACACAGCAGCTTTCTGTTACGTAAGACCCAGAGTGTACTGTCAACACCTAAGTCTTCCATCTTATCTTGAGAAAGCATATCTTCATTCTTTATATTTCACATATTTTCAGTTCTCTTCTAATATATGCTATATAACACCTTAAACAGGTTTCACTGTGGAAAGAGGCCTCTGTGAATTATCAGCAGGCCCATTAGCTCCTTAAATGTCAGGACCAAATATTAACAGAATAGACAACAATTAGATTCTGTGATTGTCTACAAAATTATTACCTAGATAGAATATGTGTCAGTTTTTAGTAGCTATTTCTGGGTCTTTGATCAGGAACAGTCCCTGCCTTGCCCCAGACCACTTCCCCCACTTTGTCCCCTGCTGCTTCTAGGTTCCCCAAAATATGTCTATACACTGTACCAATCTTGTGGGCATTAGTTGTCCCCTCCCCTTGGTTTCTTGCTTCAGTAGATAAAGCTTAGCCTCTCGTCTTCCCAATAATAAGTTATCCACCAATTTAGAATAAACTGGGTACCGCTGACGGGACAATTTTGCCCATTATTTACAACAGAGTGTGGTACATTGTGGCTACATTTACTTCCGTGACGAGCTTTCTGGTTTTCTTAAACATTCAAATTATCTTAACGTATTTGTTCATTTATCCTGCCTGGCACCTATATATCCTCATTACAGAATCCTAATCTTGGGAGTATGCCGGCCTCCTGCATCATTTTGAGTTAGCTGCTCTCTGCAAAGTGCTGTGCAGTCGGATTTTCTGCAGTGATGGAAATGTTTGCATTTGTACAGTCTGTGTGGTAGCCGTGAGTCATGGGATGCTATTAAGCACTTCAAGTGTAGCTACCATCACTGAGGCATTAGATGTTTTAATTTTTTTATTTTAGTGGGAGAGTTTAATACATTTACATTTAATCTGATGATTAAAATGATTGGGTTAAAGTTTTCTTTCTTTTTTTTTTTTTTTTTAATATCATGACATTTGCTCCTTTCTCCATTTCTGGGTACTTTGTGATGAACTGATTCTTTTGTATTTACTTCTGGATACTTTGGGGTAAAATGATTCTTTTGTATCCATCTCACCTCTTGTATTGACTTACAATACCTCTCTCTTCTTGACTGTATTTTTTTTACTAGTTAATCTAAAAATTATACTATATATCTTTCGGTCATCATGGTTTACCTCCAAGTTGCACTGACATATTCATGTTTTTTCCTGGGTGTCCTTGACTCATAGTTTACTATAAGTTCTCAAAAAGCATTATGGTTATTATTGCCTTAGATAATTCTCATCCTTTTTCAAGTAATCTAAGATTTTATACAAATACATTCACATGAATATATATATATATATATGTGTGTGTGTGTGTGTGTGTACTTAAAATAAAATTGCTTATAAATATCCTTAAGTAGTTCTTTTTACTGTTCTTAATTCATTCCTAGAAGTTTAGGGTTCCATCTTTGAAACCATTTAGGCTCTCAGACTAAACACCTCTGCCTGGCTTTCCTTCCCCAGCCACTGTAATTATTTAACTGCAGTCTTTACATTAGCTGGGACAGTTAGCTGTGGGGACTAACTCCTTTCTGTGTAGCCTAATGCTTGTTCAAAGTACCAGATCTGGTTTTACCAGCCCCTAAGAGGTTCATTTCCTTCCAACCCTTCATTCAAGGATGTTATGGTACTAGTTTTAAATGGGCCATGGTGGTATATTCCCACCACTAAAAGCAGCAAATGCAATACATAAAGGTTTCTTTCTTCCCCTTTAAAGTCTCTCTCCATGGAGTTGGAATACAGGGTCTGAGGTTGAGAACACTTGTTCCTGCAGGAGACCCGGGTTTGATTTCCAGCACCCACATGGTGGCTCACAATTGCCCATAGCTCCAGTTCAGAGGAATTTAATGCAGTCTTTTGACTTCTCTATCACCAAGTTCACCTGTGGTACATAAACATGCATGGTAAAAAAACAACTCCCATACACATAAAATAAATAAATCTAAAATCTTATCTCCTCCCACCCTACCCACTACTACTCCATCTCTTCCTTCTTCCTCTTACTTCTTGTTAGAAGATTGTTACAAAGCATTTACCAGCACACTACTGCCTAAACGTCACCTCAGAAATCACATGAGCACTGTGTTGTAGAGATGGAGGATGACAATTCCTGTCAACCACTATACACGTACACATACACTCACAAACTCTCTCTCTCTCCCTCCCTCCCTCCCTCCTTCCCTTCTTTCCCCCTCTCTCTCACACACACACACAAAAATTCACATGCAGATATTCAGTGCACACACATGCAAACACAAAAAGTATACACATGCACACACATACACTGTTCCTGAGTTCACTTGCAGTATCTGTAGCCATTGTCTATATTCAGGGCTGCATCTTGAACCTTATGAGTTTGTGTGTTCTCACTGCTGTTTCAGTCAAGCCTTAAAAGGAAATGGATGAAGTGCATGTATCTCGTCTATCATCTTTTGTCTTTGGAGGTGGAAGTTTCAAAGAAACCGAGCATCTTCAAGACTATCAAAAATAAACATCTCCACATTGACCCTGCTTACATTTTCATTTTATTGTTAAATATAGATAGATCACTTTGGTGTCAATAATTTGATTCAAGTCAATATCTGCCAAGCAATTCTTGCCTGCTACATGGGATTCCAGATGCTAGAAAGATCGAAGCAGACCTGCCCCAGCCACATACAGCTTAGAAATCCACAGAGAAGACAGCCAACTAAGATGCTTGTATACACGTGATAGGAGAGAAAAGGGGGAAATGTACAGCAAGGAGTTTTGTATAGCCTGAGCATCAAAGAACACTTCCCACAGAAGGCTGTGCTCGAGCAGTGACTAGAAATGTGAGGAAGTGCGCACCATTCAAGTCTGGGAAATCTTCATAACTTGTTAAAACACAGACAAGCTTGATTAAGGAATATTGCACAGTCTCCAGGAAAGTTAGAAAGCAGCCCTGGAGGCTATGGGGACATTTAAAAATGCCGAGATTAAATGATGGGAGCATTCCAGTAAGGACCCTCATCCAGCACAGTCTCTCTGCTCAGTACTTAACGATGCTCAACATGAGGCTGTTGGCAAATCTGCTTCTGAACGAACTACTATTTTTCTGCTCTCCTTGACAGGATGGCCTTCCTTTCGTCCTATTACCATTTTTCCACATTTAAATCTCAGACAAGGTACCCTTGCTGCAAGTTTGGGCCAACATGTGTATGTCCCAGCAACAACTAAAGCTGAGATAATGAGTTCGTCTCACCAGTTTGGGTTCTAGGAATCATGAAATGAAAAACTTAAAAACATAAAATGTTTACCAAAAAAAAGGGGGCGGGGGAAGCTTAGTCGTCAAAGGGCATGAAAAGTTCCATCTGAAAATGTCCCATCCCTTTTGTGTGCTGTTTGGCTTTGATCTGTGTGTGCCTGGTTGCTATTTCAATATTTTACTGTACCTAAGCTCTTACACTGAATTGCAGATCATAAAATCGTAAGGGGCTTCCAGACACATCATCTGGCTGGGCCCTTCCTCTGGAAAACAAATTGTCCTTTCCCACTCTGCAATGCAGTGAGCAAGTGGATCTTCGGGAGTTGGGTGGTATAGACCCTGTTCAGACTGATCTTGTAATTGGACGAGTTCAAGATCAGAATGATTATCTCCTGATCGTTCGCCTTTCTAGCCATTGACTCGGTGAGAGGCAGTGCATGTGCCTTGGGTGTGAGGATGGCTGGGACAGGCGAAGTGCAAAACACTAGACTAAGATGTTTTCGGGGAAAATGAGTCAAGGCTGGACAGATGTGAGCTATCTACAGGAGATCGATGGCAGGAATTTACGATATGCTGAGTGATGAGGAAGCGGGGCTTACATGAGCCCCGATATTTTGTCTGTTGATCTGAGTGGGTGGTGATGACTTTTGTTTTGATAGGTGGTAGAATCTGAAGCAGAAGAATGGAGGCTTGGTAACAGAAATGGGGTTTGGGGATTGAAAAGAAATGACGTGTCCCTTTTGAGGACTTAAAGGGTCCAAAGTCCAGCCACCTGGCAGCGAGTCTGGGCTGATGATGCTGATTTTGACAGTGGTGGCATTTTTCACGGTGGGTAAAATCAGCCGAGGAAGCTTAAGGTAGAAATGAGAAAAAAACGCAGGATAGCTAAGGACTAGCAAGGTTGAAAGCTGTGGCGGAGGAGAAAAACGACGGTGAAAGAGGTGATAGTGGAGTGGGGTCGGCAGGAGGAAGCTAGGAACTGACCTGCAAGGAGGTGCAGGGACCGTGAATAATCAGAATGGGCTAGAATCTAATGCTGTTAAGTGCCGAGAGTCTTGGGTTGACAAACTGAACTGTCTGGAGAGGATATGCTGTTTCCTTAGGCTGTACATTCAGTTGAATACAAGTGGATGCGGCCATTGATTGACATCGGTCTGGATCTGTCTAGCTTTGGCTTTGTCACTAATTTTGGCTACTTTTATTTCCAGGTCCCACACACCCAGAAAAGCATCACGTGGCACAAGTCGACACTGGCTGTTTGTGATGAACATCAAATAACAGACAAGAAAAGTGACCCAGAAGAAAGGGATGTGGCCCCAGGGCTGTGTCAGGGGCCACAGTGAGATTCTGAGAGACATCCCTTCACTCCTGAATGTTTGGCAAGCCCAGCAGACCAGGAAGAACACGCTTGACTCCCAGCTCCATCTACAGCTTCTGTGAACTCAAAAAAGTTGCTTAACCCTGATGATGCATTGCAGTGCCTCATTTTGCAGAAATAAAAACAGTATAACAGTGTTCTCTTCATTTAATGAGGGAATGCCATAGCTATGAGTTCTTTGGAGTCAAATGGAAAAAAAATAATATCAGTTCTGTGATTGCTATGCTTGAAACTTAGGGTCTTTACTATAAATTTATAGAAAATTCTAAAGTAATAAGCCCATGTTATTAGGCTGTATAAAGCAAAGACTATGCATTCAGGATCCAAATGAGCTACTTCCCATCTGTCAAACACATTAGGAAGTTTGACTCAAATATGCTCTACACACAAGGACCATAGGAACCCTGACCTTTTGAAGCAGTCAGACATAGCACCGAATGTGATATGGCTTCCATTCCAACTGGGTAATTACATGAAATTTAACATCTCTTGCTCTTTTTATGATTGAAGAGAATGCTGGAATTTTCCAAGCCATAATTCCAGTCTAACACAAACATTAGAGCTGCATGTTTTACTGTACTTTGGGGACCATTTCTAGGCTAAGTGTTTAGCAAGAAGCATTGGAAAGTGTCTGGTCTTGCACATCCCAGAGGAGTTCACACGGTGTCTTGTGACTTCCTCACTAAGCACACAACTGCATTTCATATTGATTAATATTAGTAATATCTTATTAATACAATTTTGTTTTACATTATGCCTTTATCTAAAGAGCCATATACACTATATCAGCAAATCTCATAACAGCTAGAAGAGGGAGAAACTATATTCTTGATTTACGTGGATAAAGAAAATGAGACGGTGTCAAGACCAGCTCCTCTCGGTAGGCATAATCCTGCTGGCTCCTTTACAAAGAACAGGGGGGATTTGTAGTGAGAAGATGATGCTGGGGTGGGATGCAGAGGATCTGTCCCTTCATCTCAGCCACTGACTCTCCAAGCTCCTGAGAACCCCAAGCCAGAGCGATGTAACGGAGCGCTCAGAGAAGAATGTAATGCCCTGTCAGACCTGCACTGTTTAAATACATGTGCGGCCCAAGTGTGAGAATAGGGAGAAGGAAAATACACATACCCCACTCACCTAAATAAGATAGATAAGCCTCTGCTTGACCTCGCACGCTTGTCTCTTCAGGACATCACACACACACAACTCAATCCCTGCATGCCATACAGAGGTGTGGCCACAGCTGTTCCCTGCTCACTTTCCCTGATCCAAGCAGAAGGCAATCACTTTGTTTTGTCTCCTGCTTAAGCGCCCCCTGCTGGAGGGGCTGGCTCTGTTCAGACTCACTGGTCCTTATTCCCAGAGAGTTCAGCATGATGCTGGAGAAACTCCCAGTGGACATACGAGAAATCAAGAAACTGGGGAGCTCAGTGAGGAACTGGAATTCCTCTACTCTTCTACCGGCACCAACCTCAACCTTGGGTGAGGGAGAAAAGACAAATACTCACTTGTGGAATCCTCTGGGCAGATTTAATTTCAATGCCCCATACTCCTAAGCCCAGTCAACCCAATGCAACATGGGAATAGAAAACCACTGTTGTTCTTCACCATAATTTTTCTAAAGATTGATTGATTGATTATGTATATGACTATACTATAGCTGTCAGACACACCAGAAGAGGTCATCGGATCCCATTAAAAATGGTTGTGAGCCACCGTGTGGTTGCTGGGAATTGAACTCAGGACCTCTGGAAGAGGTCATTGCTCTAACTGCTGAGCCATCTCTCCACCTCCTTCACCATAATCTTTAATATTTGTTTGGGCTGGTATCTGCATGTCTTAACGCCCTGAGGAACATGCATCATCATCTTCCCTAGGCCAAGGGAATTTACAGTGTTTTCTGACTCCCTCACCCCAGCACAGTATTACATTTTACATTGATTAGTGTTAGTAACACATTAATAATACAAATAGACATATTCAATTTGTTCAAACACTCACTGCAATGGTAACAGCAAGCCCTTGCTGATCCATCCAGCCTGATGCAACCAGGTCCTGTCCCAGAGTCCTGGCAGCCTTAATCCTCACAGCAAGCAACTCCGTGAGAAACACGCTGGTATCATTCCATTTTACAGACTGGAAACCAGTTGCCAGGAGATGAAAGGATATTTGATATAGATGTACTAGAGGGCATAGTTAAATGTGAAGGAAGATAGACTTTCCGGCTCCAAAAACTATAGCAGAGCCGCCTTCCCTGTCACCTCTGCACTGTCTCTGGTGAAGGCGTCTCCAGTGAACAGCACAGCCTCTAAAAGAAAAAGAGTTGGGAAATCTCAGAGAAATGTAGCTGAATAATCTATTTACTTGACTCCCTTCCATTAAATAATTCACATTGACTTCAAGATCATTCTTTTTTTTAAAAAAGAGATTAAAAACCCACTAGACGCTGGGCATGGTAGCTCACGCCTTTAATCCCAGCACTTGGGAGGCAGAGGCAGGCGGATTTCTGAGTTCGAGGCCAGCCTGGTCTACATAGTGAGTTCCAGGACAACCAGGGCTACACAGAAAAACCCTGTCTCAAAAAACAAAAAACAAAAACAAAAACAAACAAACAAACAAAACCCAGACCATCTCAGCCCTGTCCATGAAACACTATTATGAGGCATAAAATACAGAAGTAAATTTGCTCTTCACTATCCACAAGTCCTTTGTTGCATGTCAGACAGTGACAGGGTTAAATTTAAAAAGATGGAATGAAAGCTTTATATCATGTAGGCAAAGGTTATGCACTGTAGTCCAGAATGTTTGGAGTCAAAGCTGTCTTAGAGTAGAGCCTATGTTTTCTAAAATGGCCAGCCCAGGTTCTGTCCTGTGAGCTGGAAATCCTGGTCTTCCTCCTTTATGGACAGCTTTAGTCCAGGCACCCAATGGCCTGCCTCAAATAAGGACAGTGCAGTATGTTTGGTCTTTAACCTATATACCTCTTCAAACGTCTCTGAAGAAATGGCGCAATCCTCCCTAATCTTTCTTTTGGTCTCCATGGATTAAACAAGATCAGAGTCCAGATGCCAGTTAGTCTCTTATCTACCAACTTGTTAAGAGGCAGATAGCCTCACCGTCATCCTCAGTTTTCAGATGAGGGTGATGCAGGGCATTGCGTGACTGGACTAGAGTTGCCCAGCAAAGGAGGAAGACCAGGATCTCCAACTCAGAGGACAGAACCTGGGCTGGCCACTCTGGAAAACACAGGCTAAAACCTAAAACGTAGGGTTTCGTCCTGAAAACTGAATGTGAACTGTGAGGGGAATAATAAGACGCACATGGTTTCTGCCTCTCCGTCCCTCACATTCAGTGACTGAAAAACTGAAAGTGAGCTCAATGTTTTAGGACCAGGCCTTTGTTTCCCTTGACCAAGAACGTCTGTCCATCCATGTATCTCTACCAGCCCTGCTCTTAGCTCCCTGATAGCCAGGGCACATACAATACTGTATTTCTCTAACAGGCATTCTGACCCTCCGCCTGTCCCTCAAAGATAGATTGCTATTCTACAGTTACCACCAGCCTGCTTTAAATTCCACAGAAGCCCCACTCACCCCCTTAAGCCAAGCCACACAAAAACTCTCAGATAGCAGCTACTCTTGCATCCGGGTTCTACGGAGAAGGGAATGATCTGCTCTACACCATCAGACTGGGGCGAGGCATTGGGTATGATCCTGTGGTCTCGTCTAAATGGCTCTCAATTTAACGTGTGACAGGACAGAAATGCAGGAGATTCTTTTCATTTCCCAAAGATATACTTATTCTTTTGGGACACATTCATGGTTTGCTTTCCCATAATCAAATCTGACATGTTACTTATCAGACTCCAAGTTCCCTCAAAGAGCGGAATTAAATAGTCAGTCTCCATTAGCAATGCTAGGGACGACCAAACAATTTGAAGAGCCTTTCTCTAGATGCTACCAAAGAAAAATTGTCCCTTTATGATTTGGAAAATTATCAACTGATTTTTAATATAATTTAATATACAAAGGAGGCAATGATGACATGCAATTATCTATGTAAAATAAAAGTGGGGTAATTCTTCCCACAAATAGAGTTATCTTTTACTAGCAAGGTAAAATAATTCTTTTTTCAAAGATTTATTTTATGTATATGGATGTTTTATCTGCATGCACATCTATCGGTACACCAGAAAAAGTCTGATCCCAGGAGACTACAGTTTAGATGGTTGTGAGCCACCATGTGGGTGCTGGTAATTGAACTCAGGACCTCTGAGAGAGCAGCTAGTGCTTTTAACCACTGAGCCATGTCTCCAGCCCAGAATAATTCTATTCACATACACAGAGACCCAAACACAGACCCAAGACCCAATCCCTTAGTGGGTAGACAGTTCTGCATAGAATGGCAAGATGCTTTTTCATAGGTGCCTTTAAATTCAATGCCTGGTTTTACCCAGGTACCACATAATGGCCCAGAAATGAGCTGTCCACCAAAGGGGCTGTATCTGAGCTGTACTGAAAACAGAGTACTCGTCAATCACAGAATGTCCCAAAGCCTCTCATCTCCCCCTTTTCTGCACAACTCACCTCTGCCTGGATATTTTCCCAGCAAATATCCAGAAGGAAATAAAGAAAAGTGCCCAACCTTCCTGACTCTTCGAAACGCATTGCTCCAATCAGGGGTGGCCTTCTCAATCTGTGAGAAGATAATCCACTGGAAGGGACAGTGGCCCAACACTCTTGACATGTTGTCAGCATCCGATAGATCTATATGAAGAGCGTGCCTTACCAATGTCGCCATCTCTGGAAAGCCAATTGTATGATACTTGTTTTAAAATGGCAAAACCCCTCCTCCAAACCCTTACTTCAGGACCTTTCTTTCTTTTGCTTCCTGTTACATTAATCTTTTAATCAGCTAACTCAAAGAAATCAACCAGCTCATCCGATTCGTTATTCATTTATTGCTTGCTTGTTTTCAGTCACTTGAATTGAAGACCCAAGAGGGCAACGATCTTGGATGGTTTGGGTCCCATTCAGTTATCCCAAGTGCTGGGGCTGACAAGTGCCCCCAGAAGACACTTGCTGATGGTATGGATAACGGATGGCTAGAAACTAAGCGTCCTGGTCCAGTGTAAAGACATTGAGGACACCGCTGTAGCTCTACTTCACTGTTTATGCCTCTCAAAAAGGGTTGTGTCCTCACTGGTGGCTCACAAAGCTTCCACCCCAGAGGAAAATAAAAAAGAGACAGAGAGAAAGATAGAGACAAAGAGAAACAGAGATACAGAAACAGAGAGAGAGGGGTCACTTTGGAGAAGAGTACAGTAACATCTAGATGCCTGCTCCTGACTTTGGCTAGCAGTGAGCAATCTACAGTTCCTGCAGCTAACTCTGTTTCCTCCAATGACGGCATGTTCCATTCAAAGAACCGGTCAGTAGCAACAATTACAATGTTCAAACACAATGATTTTCTTGAAATGATAGAGCCATGAAGATGGAAGACCTTATATAGAAATAGATCTCTTTCCTCCAAATATTAAGAAGGATGACCAGGAAGTTTTAAAATAAACATGAAAATGACTGAGGTAAAATTCCATTACAGGCGCAAGAGTATGGAACAAGCATGTGTTTATCATTCCTCAATTTGCCCGATATATTTACCACTGCATTTTGATCATGTTTTTTTTTTCTTCTTTCTTTTATAAAATGACAAAGAATAGCCAATCCTTCAAATATTATCCAATGCCAATGATCCCTTCCTTACCACGTCCAGGGCAGAGCTAGGTGCAGAGAAAGCATGCAGACACTCTGTTATGATGATTGTTAGGAATGAGTTAATAAAAAATAAAAAACACTGTAAGAACCTAGATCCAGGAAAAGGCTAAAATGAAAGCCCTGGGATCCCAGGGAGAGAGTGAGAAAGAAAAAGAGAAACAGGGATGAATTACAGGAGTGAGGAGGCGAGTACATTATCTAGCAGTTCTTGTTCAAACAGCTCAGAGGACTGAACCCTTCAAAAGCCACTCCCCGTGTGGAGATAATCTTGAAAGGATGATAAGTGAGAGGAAAAGTGGGGACGGGGGGGGGGTGAGCCTGGTAGATTCTTTCAATGCTCAGAAGCCAAATTTTATAGAAGAAAGATCATTTGATGATGGTTTGGGACTTTTTATTAAGTGCTCGTGAGAGCTGTTACCCTGACAGCTAACAACACACAGCCTGTGGTTCATTCGAGGGACTGGCACAGCAAACATATCAGGAATATATGCTCTAAAGCTCACAGCGTGGTTCCCAGTCCACCACCTTCATCCCTACATGGGATCCTTCCGTGCTCATCCTCCTTCAGCTGCCTGCTGCCTTAGCTTGAGGGCTGGCAGGCTCCAGGATCACTGAGCAATCTTGCCTTGGGAAATCTGTAGTTCTATATAGGAAGCCGTGTGCTTCGATTGCCTGTGCCCCCCATATCCTCAGCTCTATGAGATGAACTTTCCAGGCAATGGACAACCTCTTCTAGGGAACAGGAGGGCCACACTGGTCCTGAGACAAGAGGATTACCTTAGTAATCTATGTGATCAGTGCACAGCAGTCCCTCCAGTCTTCGTGAACTTGTCCCTGACCCTTTGTCCTGTCCAAGCATTATTAAAGGGCTGTCAAGAAAGGCCCAGGAAACTGGAGGTGATGTTTCTAGACCTTTCGGTGAGTTAATCTCTCTTTTAATTTTATCTAAACCAAGAACTACTGATTCTGTCATTATTTCTTTTCATTTCTTTAAAAAATAAAAATATATATAAAAAAAAGCCCACTGTTTTTTGTATGGTCTTTAAACTGAAAGACCCTATAGTTTATTTTTTCTACCAACCCCCAGAAATGCATCGTGGGTATGAATAAATCTGAGCTTTGATCTGACCTTTATCTGTACAATATAACACGAGCACAATAATAATTTATAGGGCTCAGTCCTAAGTGTGACATTTCAATGAGCTGGGCAAATATCATTACCCGAAGGCAGTAGCCAACATGGGCACTGACCTAGAGGTAAGTGGCTGCATTTCCTGTTAGGAAGAGTCCTGAAATATCACAAAGGCTTCACTCCTTGGAGTGTTGGTTAATAATCTACAAGAGAAAAACAAAAACTAAAACCAAAAAGAAACAAACAAACAAACAAAAAAGTAAGGTAAGCAGGGACAGGAATTGCCATTTAACCAAAAACAAACAAACAAAAACCAAGCAAAGTTCTAGTCTCAGTCAAGAATGGCTGACTACAAACAGCACAGAGGCATGAGGAATGAGTCTTTGCTACGATTAGACGAGAATGTGACAGGAAAGACAGCCGTGGTATCATGTGTGGAGCAGAACCCTTCCCCCCTCACCTCAGAAAATTGGAGGTTAGGAAAGAGGTAAGATTGGGGACTAAAGAAGAGGAAATGGATTCATGCCTCTGCCTGTGTTCAAAGCTTGACAAACATTTAAAACATAGATACCCGGCATCCAGTCTTGCTTTACTCTGGAAAAGCAAAGAAGTCCATGCTGTGAGTAAAACTCCTTGTTGCCCGTTAGACTAGAACCTCTGCTCATCTGCACAAGCTGGGAAACCCTATCTGCCCTCCCCCGCCCCCAATCCTGCCCACTTGGAGAAAAGGCTGGACTAACAAGTAGTCCAGACTAAGGTGTCATCGCTCCTCCTCACATAAATTCTGTAAAACCTGAATATGTGACTTCAGAGACCTTCACCTGTGAGATCCGTGAACCCAGCAGAGAGCTGCTGCCTAATAAACCTGCCTTTATCTACTTTAAATCTGGTCTAATCTGGCCCATATCTGCATCACCCAGGGAGAGAAAAGAAAACCTGGAGAGACAAAACCCTATCAGCCTCGAGAATCAAACATTCTTTTCCTACCTCCTCAAATGCCTGCCCCTGCTGGAGTATGGCTTTCCTAGATGGCATGTGCTATAGAGACTTCATGGTACCTTAAACAAGCAAAGCCTTCTTTGACCTTCTCTGAAGAGCTAAGCCCCTGGACCTGTGGGAAGCCCTGTCCCTTAGAAGGGCTGACACTAGGTTTTCCTCCTACAGAACAAAGCGCAGTGTCCTGCGCTAGCTGAAAATACTTAACTGCTGTGCCGGGTGTATTTTTCTTCCTGTTTGCCTGTTTGCTTTGAATCACAAAAGAGCCGGGGCTCCACACCCACGCACCTCATTTGTCAGTCGAGTTTGTGCCGAGTGGCAGTTCTCCTGTGCACATCCAAATGATGTACAGAAAGACAGTTTTCAAAAAAAAAAAAAAGTCAAAACTGTCTAAAAAGAATGCCAAACAACAGCAGCCCCTAATGTCATGCACTCAACGAGTTTGGCACTTTGATAAAGAAATTGCTCTCCAAGGAGCTAAAGCCATCTTCACACTGCAAAAACACCTTGGGTTCAGAGGCGCCCTCAGCTTGGCCAGCTCTGAGCCCCACCCCCTCACTTCTCCAGTCCCTCTCCACCTCTTACCCACACCGTGATTTCAGACATGGGTAGCTCTCAACAATGGCTCCACAGCAGTTTTCTTTGTACTGGAAGAAAAGTTTAGATATTTGGGGGCTTGGGGGTTTGTTGGTTTGTTTCTTGGGGTTTTTGGGTTTGTTTTGGGTTTGTTTGTTGTTGGTTTTTTTTTTTAATAAAATACATTCATACATTTGTCTTGCCCACAACCAGAGAGGGAGGGAGGGAGAGAAGAGAGGGAGAGAGAGAGAGAGAGAGAGAGAGAGAGAGAGAAGAGAAGAGACAGAGACAGAGAGAGACAGAGACAGGCAGACTGACAGACTGACAGACAAATATACACAGGCATATCACTTGCAGAGAGTTTCCAGCTGTTTAGATTTTCGCCCAAACATGTGAATAAAAACTACAGGCAAAACAAGCCCTGCCTCTCATACCTTTTATGGATTAACAAATAGCCCTTACCACACTGATGCCCGTTCTTAATTGGACTGTGCTGTGAGGAGCAATTAAGCCTAAATGGCCACTTGCTGAGAGCTGATGTAAGAAAGGCTGCTGGAGGCATTTGCATTCCCCAAATAGAGCACACAGGCTTTGCTTTGGCGCCCATAACACTCTCTCTCTTTCTCTCTCTCTCTCTCTCTCTCTCTCTCTCTCTCTCTCTCTCTCTCTCTCTCTCTCTCTCTCTTTCTCTCTCTCTCTCCTTTTAAGGGTGGGGAAGAGCCACTGTTTCACACATTCAGTCGAAATTGTTCGCAGAAAATTGTTAGACATAATATAATTTTTTTTGTAACTTTTGTGCAAATGAAAGATGTGCCGGTGAAAGAGCTCTTTCTGTGGGGGGAGGGGGAAAGGCAGTTTCCAGCACCACCCGCCCCATCCCCGTCCTCTGCGGCTACATTGTGTGTGCAAATGACAGATCGGATCGGAGCTGGCAAAATGAAGGAGAAAATGAGACAACTCCTGGGACACAAACAGACCCTCACCTGAATAGCGAGTGAATGGGGAAGGAACATGCAGAGGCGTTATCTTCTGGTGCGTTTCCGCTCCTGAAGATGAAGGGAAACAAGAATAAAAAGACTGATGGAGAAGCGACCTGCCCCTTGAAGCCCAGGAAGGTGACTGCTGGCAGCCTCCAAGACATTTCCAAACCACGGGCACATGTGCATTGTTGGAGTTGGTTGCTGGTATTTATGTCATTTTTATTTTTATACAGACAAAGGAACAGAGGAAATAAGCTAGAATTTTCCCCCTGAACTGTATAGAAAGAGCCATTGAAAAGGTTGTTGCTGCAGTTGCTTTTCTCCTAGGAAGGGACAAATCTATCGCTTTTATAAACATTATATTCATCATTACAAAAAAGTAGACTTTAAAATGTGGGGAACAGGGGCAAATAATAGGAAGAAAATCACTCCGAATTCAACTACCCACCAATATCCACCATTTGTTATTCTCTAAGCACCATTCAAACATCCTTATGTATACATATATAGATTTTTAAAAGTAGCACAAAAAAAAAAAAATAATAGAGCCAGGATCCTAAGGCCTATGTGTTTTTAAACTTTTCTGTTTTATTTTACTCTAAGAACAATAAAAAGCCTATAATAATGTTGATAAGTTGCTGAACTTCAGAAAAAAAAAATTCTCTCCTCAACAAATAGTTTGTCAAAGAAGAAAATTAAAAACTGGAGTCACACAGATTCAGAGCACTCAAAACAGAACTGGATCTGGGGGGGGGGGCACACTAAACCGGACCCCGGATGAATCCACATCTGAGCCTTTGACCTGGACTCAAGACCTACTGATGTGAGCTCAGAGCTCTGAAATACCTGTGATGCCATTCTGGGTAATAGACCAGTCCCCTAAACTGTCCAGACGCTGCGATGACAACCAATCTCTTATTAAAAGACTAGTTAACCTTTGACAGTGAATGAAAAAAAAAAAAAGAAGAAGAAGAAGAAGAAGAAGAAGAAGAAGAAGAAGAACTAAAAAGGAAAGGATACGACTGCTCCTGGGCGTGACGGAGGAGAAATGTATGGTAGCTCTATGGGAGGGCATCGCCAGACCTGGTGACATCCGAGAGATTCCAGAGTGGACTTGACCAGGTTGAGCTTTGCCAGTTGGGAAGACAGGAAGGGGATGGGAGAAAGGGGAACAGGAGAGCCGGGTACAGCAGCCAGGAGGCCCAGAGGTACAGAGATGGTGGTAACCAAAATGGTTGGATTCTACAGGGAAGAGCAGCTCAACCCCTGGGCTAAAGAGTTCAGAGTAGAGGGCAGGGTATGCCAGCCAGGAGGGCCCTGGCAGCCAAGTCCACTTTGATACGCTACGTAGGAACTTAAGTCATTTGTCCCAGGTTTGAAACCTAAGAACCAGCACCTACCTTAATTCCTCACTAACAATCTCGTAATGACCCTTGGCAGTTTAAAGCTACACATACAGCTACCATTTTGTAAAAACACAGAACGCCTTTTCCCATCTGCTGGAATCTGCATGTTCCCAAGATTGCAATCCCGACTAGGCCCAAATAAATGCAATCGCCTTGGTTCTTGACTGGGCTGGTTTTATTACCAGCTGGCACATTTTAATATTTAAAGCATGCCTCTCTGCTGCAGGGTGAAAAGAAGTGTCATTCTCTATGTATCGGAAGTACGGGGAAGACAGTATTTCCTTTGCCCACAGAAGATCCAATGGATGAATGGTAAGGAAATTGAAAATGGACTAGAGATTAACGGAAGAGTGTATATATTTTCTCATATGCAAGCACTCACTAATAACTAGCTGAAAATCCAGTTAAATGAAGTAAATGAATGTATATATATATACATTTTATATATATACACACATGAATTAATATTCCTCACCCTCATCGTCTCCTTCAGTACTATCTGCCCCAACCTCCTCATAATCCTTCTCTAGGGCAGCCATGTCCTCACGGGCCTCAGAGAACTCACCCTCCTCCATGCCCTCACCCACATACCAGTGCACAAAGGCACGCTTGGCATACATCAGATCAAACTTGTGATCTAGGCGAGCCCAGGCCTCAGCAATGGCCGTGGTGTTGCTCAGCATGCACACAGCTCTCTGGACCTTGGCCAAGTCACCACCAGGTACCACCGTGGGAGGCTGGTAATTAATGCCAACCTTGAAGCCAGTGGGGCACCAGTCCACAAACTGGATGGTACGCTTGGTCTTGATGGTGGCAATGGCAGCATTGACATCTTTGGGAACCACATCACCACGGTACAGCAGGCAGCAAGCCATGTATTTACCATGGCGAGGGTCACATTTCACCATCTGGTTGGCTGGCTCAAAGCAGGCATTAGTGATCTCTGCTACTGCTCTGATCTATATACTTTATATATATATATATATATATATATATATATATATATATATATATATATGGAGGAACTGGACTTCCAAGGACAGTATCTGGTGCTTCTGAACCCCTTGATGCTAAGGTAGTCCTTCTCGTGACCAAGCCACTACGCTGGAGAAGAGTTGCCATGCGTCTACCCCACATGCTTACTCTGCAGAACATAAGAATCGATGGCACTATCTATTTCTTCTGGAGTTTCTGTTTCACTTTAGGTAATGCTTCTGGAACTTCTGACCTGTTCACTTTCATTTTCCTGGCCCTTTGGAGGTGGATATTAATCCCTTTGTAGGATTCTTGGCAGTATCCAGTTTTAACATGCTAGATACCAGTGGTTCTTCCCCATTTTCCTCAGCATGTCAACCATAATGTCTCCAAATACAGCCACCTGCTCCCTGGGGAGAATAGGGTAAAAGCCACCTTTAGTTAAGACTCACTAAGACTTTGGAAAATAGAATGAAGTGCAGAAAAATGGCAGTATTGCAATGATCACTTTTGACTATATAGTTGAGTTTTTTTTACATGTAATTTTATTTTTTATTAATTAATTTATTCCCCGCCTCTCCCATCCACCCTCCAAATGTTCCACATCCCAGCTGAGTTGGTTTTTTTGTTTTTTGTTTTTTGTTTTTTGTTTTTTGTTTTTTGTTTTTTACAGTTGCCTATTGACTCCTTGTGAAAGATGCTGCCCCATCTAGCTGAGACTGTGCCCTGAATCTAACTGAGGTTGAAATAAAAAGATCTGTAAAAGAAAGCAAAAGGGTTCAGGAGATAGAAGAGGAACCCGTGTTCCAGATGTGTCAATGGTAAGATGTATGAGTTTCCTCTTGGGAAGAAAAAAAAAATGATTTCTCCTCAATCTTCATAAATCCATAGGTGGTGCAAACTCCTGTAACACAAGACAGATCAGCAGGAGAAAAACCAAGCATGTCTATTTATGTGTGCAGTCTTATCACATGGGGGAAGCATTCACAAAAGGCACTCAAGGCAGTGACAGAAAACTCTGGCTTTTACTGCAGCCTCAACAAACGGTAATAAATTTACGGAGAAGCGACAAGACAAAGGAAAGGCGCTTCAGCTTCCAAAGGCAAGAGTCTACAAGAAGATAAATGTTTGGGAAGAAACAAATGGAGTAAGGTTTGTTTGTGGATCCCCACGGTGCCACTTCTGCGCGGTAGGGTTGTCTTCTGTAAAGGAAGAATTTATAGCTTGTTTTTGGGTGGAAAGGGGGAGGGTAGAAGACTAGTCCTCTGCTGCTCTTTAATTGCTTTAAGCTAAGAAAATCTTTCCTATTTTAGGGATGTACAGTCTGGTCTCCCACAGAGACAAGAGGCAAGAACCCACAGGACAGTCAAGGTGTGATAGCTTAGTTGTAGTCTACGGGCAAGAAGATTCCAGAAACAAGAAATGTCCTAGGAGACTTCAAAATGTTCACTGGAATCCATCAGCAAAGTTAAAAGCTAAGTTGGAGATAGGAAAGAAATTAGCAGAGCATCACTTGCCCTCTGGACAGAAGGGGGACTCTGAAGGATGCCAAAATCATTGGCACATATACATGTTGGGAATGCTAACACTTGACTCCAATCACACAGACTGAAACAGAGATAACAGCATGCACGAAGTTATCCTGTGCTACCATTCTAAGTAGCCCTCTTCCCATTTTCCCATCTCTCCTTCTCACTATCCCACATCAGAGGAAGAACTCAGAAAAGAGACTCTGTGAGAAAAGGAAGAAGAAAGGAGGAGAATTTTTGGTATAGGAATCCAACCTTATGTGGGGAGCAGGTAAGGGTTAAAATATGCCTTATCCATAGGCTGTGTTAAAGACGTAGTCCCTGGTCTGTTCTACTGAGACATGCCAGAACACTTAAGAGGTAAGGATTGATGGGAGGTTTTAGGTCATTGAATGTATGCCTTCCAATGGAACTATGGGAGTCTAGCCCCATTGCCTTCCTCTCTTTCTCTTCCCCACCATAAAGTAGGTGTCACCCACCTCACCCCACCCCACCTGACTCAATGTGATGTTCTCCACTTCATGGGTCCACCCAGTAATGAACTGGAATTTCCAAAAGTGAATTTGAATAAACTTTTCCTCTTTATGAGTTGCTTATCTTTTGGGAATTTTACTATCGTAAGTAGATGACATCTATAGGCTAGGAGCTTCACTGGGTATTAGATAATTGTTGAAATTATTGAGAAAATGGTAGAAGCAAGCCAATGTGTAGTTAAAGTATTTAAAAAGAAAAGCTTTCTTAGAAAAATATGAAGACTGAATTGCGAATGTGAGGGAAATTTTTTCCCCATTTGTCTGGATAAAATTCAAACCATTTAATAAACTGATTATATTTATTTTAAATCAAGTCTGGATCCATTGGATATTTTCCCCAAGAACTCCTCTATCACTAAGTACTTGCACTGTGGTGAGGATCCATTGCCTTTAGACTTCCCTTTACTTGGACAATAAATTGCTTATCAACACTTTCTTTCCTTGAAGGTGTTATAGCCGTTCCCTCCACTTCTTTTGGTCCTGGAACACTGTTGTGAAGAAAGACAAGGGCAGCCATGCCTTTTCTGCATTTGAGGTTTAATTTGTTTTCTTCGTGCCCATGCAAACCCTTCTTCACTTCATGCTCAGCACCCCTCTCATGATGGAGCTTGTTGCCGAGTGTGTTGTCAGTCTCCCTGAGTTCTGCAGTTACTCTTTCATGGGCTGAGCCAGGCTTTTAATTGTGATGAGATGGAGCAAGAAGTGGATGCCTTTTATTATTGAAATTATGTCTGCTCCATTCTTTGCCTTAAAAATATCAGTGAGTTTGTATTTCTTTGTTCTCCTTTATTTTCTTCCATATCTAGTACTTTGTTTGTAATCTTTTTATGTCTTTTTTTCTCCAATTTCATTTCGGGTGATATCATCAAGCCTGCCACTGTACACATAGTTGTATTGTTGGTCACGTTTACTGTTTTTGAACTGAGTTCTCTTCTATTTCTCTATGTTCATGTCCTGTCTTTTTCTATTACCTTTTCATTTTTCTCTGGGCTTTTCTATTTCTTCTTTGAGATATTTTTCTCTGACCACAATTTTTGCTGTGGAAAACTTCATAAGACTATATGGAATTTATTTTTCTAATTCTATAGGCAATCCTTCATGTGGTGTGAGTTATGTCAGCTGTTCAGAAGGTGTTTCTTTCTTGCCCATTCTATTCTTATTCACCACCATCATCATCATTGTCATCATCATTGTGCAATCTATCTTAAGGATCCATTCTGATTATCCATCATCTTTGAATGTCTTGGTGGCTTACTGCTAAAATTCATGTGTGAGTTCATTGGAAAATGTTGTGTGAATCACACTCTCACATTAAGCCTTGATCTCATTGCCTTTCAGCACTTCTCTCTCTGTTTCAGGCCCACAAACACCAACATTACTTTCTTTTCTTCTTCATCTCTGGGAATTTCTCTCAAACTGGAGTTTAAAGAACTCATTAAAGTTTTCAAAAGATGGAACACTGAGAACTGTAATCTGAGGCTAGTGCTCTAGAAGGCAGGGTATAGTGAAGAGGGGAAGAGAGAAGAAAAGAGGAGAGGAGGGAGGGGAGAGGAGAGGAGAGGAGAGGAGAGGA
>NC_034600.1:37658976-37673924 GCF_900095145.1 Mus pahari | reverse complement strand
GAAGAAGAAGAAGAAGAAGAAGAAGAAGAAGAAGAAGAAGAAGAAGAAGAAGAAGAAGAAGAAGAAGAAGAAGAAGAAGAAGAAGAATTATTTAGATGAAAGAGTAAGAAATGTTCACATCCAGTTGCTTCTATGGGTAGACAGTACAGCTCAGCCACAGAGTTTGAGGCACACAGAGTGAGGGTCAACTTTCTGACCTGGCTTAGAAGACAGCCCCATAAGGCCCTTCTGTAGACCACACCTTGCTTTTTCATGTTGGCTGTCTCAGTTCCACACAAACCCCAGTGTCCCTCTGCATCTTCTGCATCTTACTTTTCCTCAGTTTGTCAGACACTGGATGAATAAGCAATTGGTGTTTTCTAGAAACACGCCTTACAATAGTGGTTCTCAACCTGTGGGTCACGAACCCTTTAATAAACTTGTCTCCAAAAATACTTACATTATGATTCATAACTGTATCAAAATTAGTTATGAAGTAACAGCAAAACTAATTTAATTGTTGGGGTGGTCACCACAACATTAGGAACTGTATTAAAGCTTGAGGAAGGTTGAGAACCACTGCTTTAGAAAGACCAGGGATGAATTGAGGTGTAAGCACATGTATCATATTCATTTTGTGGGTCAGTTCTCCACTTCATCCATGCAATAGGAAGGGAGTGTGTACTGCTTTCTTACAACTAGTGAAACATTTATCTGATTGGATGATTTTTCTGATTCACAATTTTCTAAAAGACAATTCTGAAAGGCAATGGGGGCAAGGTGAAGAGTGTCACATTCTACCCTTTGATTTTGTAATCATCTGAGCAATGGTGAGAACCCAGTCCAACTCATCCCTAGAGTCTACTGCAGCAAAGGATGAGTCTCCTACACAGAAGAATGTGGCCAGAGAGACAAGCTAGCATCCTTAGTAGAGTCTAGAGAAAGGACATTATTAGATGTCTTAGTAACTTCCCTATTGTGGAGACACCATGACCAAGGCAATTTATAAAAGAAAGAGTTTACTGGAGCTTACAGTTTTAGATGGTTGGAATATCCATGACCATCATGGTGAGGAATGTGGCAGTAGGCCAGCAAGCATGGCACTGGAGCAGTGGCTAAGATTTCACACCTTGTTCCACAAGCATTAGGCAGAGAGACACAAGGAATAGCACAGGATTTTGAAACTCAAATCCTGCTTCTGTTGACAAATCTCCTCCAACGAGGCTACATCTCCTGATCCTTCCCAAACAGTTCCACCAAAGGGAGACCAAATATTCAAATATATGAGGCTATTGGGCCAGTCTCATTCAAAGCATCACAACAGAGAAGCTCTGCCCAAGCTTTTAGCAAATAGCAACACAGAGTCACTGCAACTTACTTTAATCTGGTGTCTTCCAGAAGAGCAGGTGGTAGAGTGACCACCGACTACTTATTCACAGGTATTACCAGCATGGGCCACCTCTTTAGCTGCTTCAGGCTAGGCTGGGAAGCTCTCAATATTACTACCTCTCTGAATCTTCATGCTGTGATTAATTCTCCTGTCTGTGGGCTTCTGAGGCATGTTATGTACCCCTGTAGAGCAGTCTCTATCAATGCTTGCTTGGCCAAGCCTTATTTACACATCTTGATCTCTACATGATTACACAGGATTAATCTCTAGAAGATAGGAGTCAAGCCAGTTTCCAAATGGCCATTAACATACCAGGTAATGTACCCTTGTAAAGCATCTTACCTTCAAGGGCTTTTGATCCTTCCTTTGCCATTGGGCAATCTTGCAAAGCTACAAACTCCTTCTTATAATGATGTATTTAAATAACCAAAAAAAGAAACATGGAACACCAAAGAAAATCAAGTTTTTGAGATGTTGGTAATTATTAAAATATTTTTAAAACATATTTGTCATTCTTTTTTAATAGTATATTAAAAGGCATATTTATGTGTTCACAGATTTAACATCAGGTTTATGGACTACTAAAGTTTCTAATAGGTTAGAGGCAGTGAGATGGCCCAGTGGGTAAAGGCTCTTGCCACCATGCTGATGACCTGGGTCTGCCTCCTGTAACCCACATGGTGGAAATAGATAACAGATTGCCCCAAGATGTCCACTGACCTCCACATGCGCACAAAAAAGAACAAAACAAAACAAAACAAAACAAAACAAACAAAAAAACAGAAATAATATTCTAAAAGATTTGCAACAAAATGATTTCTGTTGGTGGAAAAGCTATAGATCCTGCTAAAAACCATTAGGCTGTTTTCTGTTCACATTTAAGTGAAAAGAAATGGTACATTTTGATTAGGGATTAATAAATGTAGGTGTGATTCTCTACAAATTTATTAGCCCTTCCTCTGGAATTCTGGTTATGCCCCCTGAACCCTGGGCTAAGCATTCTGTGCACACTACGAAGTCAGAAGTTTCAGCTCATAGTGCCGGAATGTGGCTCTTTGGTGAAATGGCACGCTGGGTGTCCTCAGAAGCTGAGGCAGGAGTTAATTATTGTAAAAAGAGCAAGGAAATCCAAGAAGCAAAGGGTTTGGAGCAGAAATCAGGTCTCTAAGAACTGAGAATAGAAGGGTTATGAAACAGAATGATGGCCCCAGAGAGTAGAGGAAAGGCTGGGTTTCAGAGGACCTAGTGATCGCAATAACAACGAGTTTCCCATCTGCTTCCACTTCTTCCTCTCTTGCCTCCCCTTTCCCCTAGATTCCTCTCTTCCTGTAGTAGCAAGCCTAAGAGCGAGGGCAGTAGGCAAAAACTTTCAGAGGCTTCCCTCTAGTGGCTATTAAAACAGTTCAGTTGTAGTTGGAATCACTCAAAGGAAACGACAAAACATAGACGATGATGTGGTCAGGGTTGTGCTTCACAATAGTACTTCAAGTTATGAAATGCTAGATAATTAAAGTGTTATCAATAAGGAGATGACAATAAACCAAGATAGAAAAAGGCCCTACAGAGGCCAGATTGCCAAGTGGGACGCATCCATTGGAGACGGCAAGCCTGATCCAAGCTCTGCTATAACTTAGATTACGCAAATAACAAGGAAACATGGACACAGGAGTTTGAGCAGTGCCAGGGGTGCCTCTCGGGACTTCTTTACTCCTACATCAGAAGGGCTCTGGCATAAGAAAATACACGAGTTTTCTCAAGAATGGTATGTGGCCACCGACTTGTCCAGAAGTAGCCAGAGTTCAGGGAACATCTGAAAGATCTCCACTTTATACTCAGATATTTACATAATTTACAGGACATTTTCCAGAGAGCAGTGTCTCATAAACCAGAGGACTCCGATGTTGTTTACCTAAGAAATCCTAGACACCAAAGTACACCCTGCTAAAAGCATTCCACGGATAAGGACTCTTCTGCTAGCAAAAAAAACATTCAGTTCACCAGGAGGCCTGCTATTAGTATCCTTATAAGATTAAATGGTTTGTTTACCATCTATCCAATGTAGGAATGTGCCCTCCCCCAGGAAAGAGTGGACCATGAGGGCCTGGTTCCAAAGTACTCTACGCAGACTACATCTGGTTTTTTTTTTTTTTTTTTTTTTTTTTTAACCCAGGTTTTTTGAGACGGGGGTTTCTCTGAGTAGCCCTGGCTGTCCTGGAACTCACTCTGTAGACCAGGCCGGCCTCAAACTCAGAAATCCACCTGCCTCAGCCTCCCAAGTACTGGGATCATAGGTGTGAACCACCACTGCCCGGCGGCATTTTTGTTTTGTATTGTGTTCTTTTTTTAGGTACACAGTTTTGCCATGTATTGCAGACTGACTTTGAACTTATGGCAACTCTCCTGCTACAGTCTCTCAAGTACTAAGATTATAGGTGAGTTTCACCAAGCCAGGAATACCTAGGTGCTTTTAACCTTAAAATTAACATTGTCAAACATAAGACTTTGGAGTGATGGTAACATAACGAGCCTCAAATTTGGTTGATCTTGTCAATTGTATATAAGAAATACAGAGAAACTAAAATATTCCATGTTTAAAATATTTGGTTTTTCAGGTGGGCACCTCAGTAGGCAGCTGTGGAACTCCTGCACAGACAAGGCTAGCCTCAACCCACAGACAAGGCTAGCCTCAACCTTCTGCGGACCTTCCTTTACCTCTTAGGGGCTGGGATTATAGACATGTGCCACTGTGCGTGGTGTAAGGATATTTTTATTTTTATTTTTATTTTTTTTATTTTTTTTTTTTAGCATTTTTTTTATTATTATTTTCTTTATTTACATTTCAAATGCTATCCCGAAAGATTCCCATACCCCTCCCCCCACCTCTGTTCACCTACCCACCCACTCCCACTACTTGGCCCNGGCCTTGCCTTGTGCTAGGTCATATGGAGTTTGGAAGACCAAGGAGCCTCTATTCCCACTGNTGGCCGATTAGGTCATCTTCTGCTACANATGCAGCTAGAAACACAAACCCAGGGGGTACTNGTTAGTTCCTGTTGTTGTTCCAGTAAGGATATTTTTAAAAGTTATGTCTGAACCACAGATTGGGAGTGGTTGTTTTATAATTTACAGTTTTCTTCAAGAATGGTACATTTACTCTCACTGAATCCTATTCATTTTTTTCCTGAAATTAAAGCATCCAAGGGAACGTATAAAGTGTATAAGCCGGAGGACAGGACTTAAAAGTAAACTGATTTAGAATCAAACTCCGACTTAGCCAGAGCCAGCTCTGAAAATGTCACACAAAGGAGATGGTTTCCTCCATTAAAAACAACTTCGTACTCATCTCACAGGGTCCTTGGGCACCACAGACTGACTGGCACATGGATCACAGATCACACTACGTTTGACACACTCTGGTTAGTAGATGCCTGGATCACCAGGGCACCACCTCACTACCTGCTTTCAGAAAGCTCCTCTCTCTTGGCCATGTCTGCCACTTTGCCCACCAGCCTCAGCCTGGAGTTGTTCAGATGTCCTGCCATTTCTAGACTTGAAAGGAATAGGACAGGGCTTGGGAACCTCACATTCTGACAACTAAGGGAATTCACCTTCAATCAGAGAAGTTTTGGTTGACAAAAGAGGGAGGGGGCTGAGGAGCTGGAGAGGGGACTCAGTGGTTGAGAAGGATGAGGGGAATTGATTTGCCTCCTGTTCGGTTCTTCAGTTAGTTAGCATTAGGCATGTCTTCTCCACCCAGGATTTCTAGAAGAGCTGCACATGGTCTTATAGCACACCCGCTGAGATGAGCACCTAGCTCATCATGAAGATCAGGGCAGTGGCGTCTCCAGGACAGTGGCGTCTCGTCGATATACATGTACCGCGCCTTAACTTTGGCTGCCCTATGCTTCCACATCCTAAACAATAACCAAATTCCTTGCCTCAGGCCATGCTCAGCTGTTAGGGAAATCTTATCTAAAACTACAGCTAATGTATATAAAGAACAGTCTGTATAATATAAACTAACCAGAGGAAGTTCCTGGGCTCAATCCCCAGCACAACAGAAGCAGAGGTAAATAAAAAGAAGCATCCTTTCAAAAATGCATGAAGGAGAGTCTCCTTCCCCACTCCAAACAGGGGTGTGCTTCTTCCTCTGCATGGTGAAATTTAAATAAAATTTGCTATTTTATTTGTTTTTGTTTTTGTCACCGCTGTTCTCATTGCCACTCCTGACACACTCCTGTCTATAAATAAGATAGAAACCCACCATAGTCATTCAATAGTAAAACTGCATCTTAGTATGGATTATATATAAAGTTACAAGTCTCATGCCCACTGCATAAGCGAGTCTGGGTATCTAGGCTGAAGTATAAGTTATAACATCAAACAGTCTTGAATTAGAGTTCTGTGGTGGTTTGATTATGTTTGCCCAAGTGTATGGCTTTCGTGGAGTAGGTGTGACCTTGATGGAGAAAGTGTGTCACTTTGGGGGGCTGGGGGGCTTTGAGGCCCTCCTCCTAGCCACTTGGGAGCCAGTCAGACTTCTCCTGGCTGCCTTCTGACCAAGATGTAGAACTCAGCTCCCCCAGTGCCATGCCTGCTTGGACGCTGCCATGATTCCTCCGATAATGATAATGGACTGAACCTCAGAACCTGTAAGCCAGCCTTTACAGACTGTTGTCCTTTATAAGAGTAGGCTTGGTCATGGTGTCTCTTCACAGCAATGGAAACCCAAACTAAGACAAATCCTTACCTCTGTGATTAGAGAGAAATCTACCTTAGAGATTCCTTCTGCATCTCAAAGCTTACCAAATTAGTATCTTCCCATGAGGTTGAATTAAATAATAAATATAGGCCCTTTAATTCAAGAAGTTTTTACATAATATAAGAGAAATAATGATAATAATTACTATTATCTAAAGTGCTATCTATAGCTTAGCATGGTGGTATATGCCTGGAATCTAAGCATTTAGAATATTGCGGCAGGAAAAAAAATCAAAGCTACCCTGGATTACACAGAGAGACTAGCTCAAAAATATTAGTAAACAATAGGTACTTATAATACATATTCTAACTTAAAATTATACTAATACTTAACAATGTAGTCATAAAGATATTAGTATGACATGAACGAATTCATTCAGGTAAAAGTTCTGTTCCAATGTTTGTGTGAGGTCCAAGGGAGGTCTCATTTCCTGTGTCACATGTCAGAGCTGTCATTAGATGTGTCCCATGCTAACACATCAACTCGAGATGGAGAGGCACTGGCAACAAGAGTAGGTAGTAGGGCAGCCTGAAGCCTAGAGACATTGATCTGCATCTATGCCTCATTCTCAAAACCCAGCTATGGAGACAACAGACTGAGGGAACAGAATCCACCATCATCCTCCACTGGGCCTTGACCAAGTTCAGTAGGATTCTTAAGATTCCATTCCCAGTTTATGCAGCGTAGTATCAGGTAGGGAAACTGAGGCAGTCATGTACTTTTCTGGAAGAAACCATCACAATACTCATAGGTACACTCTATTGCCCTTTTAGCCTCCCAAGTGGTACGTGTCAAGAAGAGCATTTACTCACAGTTCTAAGAGGCTGAGCCCACTAAGATACATGCCTGGGTTGATTTGATTTGGGCTAGAAACTGAGGTTGAAGAAGAGGAGGTATTTTGTGCTTTAAGTCAAATAATTAAGAGACAGGAAGAATGACAAATGGACCTGTTTCAGTTTAAGCGATGCCAATGCACTTAATGACAAGGGTAAAGGCCAGAACCTGGGGATTCCCATGACCAAGTCACACTAGAAAGCCTTTGTACCTCTTGTTAAGTATAAGACCAGGGAGAGTCACAGCAGTAACCTTGAAATGTCACCTCTGAGGACCTTGGGTCCAAATTATGCTAAGATCAATTTCCTGCCTAGGGACATCTGAACTCACATCTTTACTGAATTATCCGTGCCCCCAAATTAATCTCTCAAGAAACTATGACCCAAGACAGAGTCTCTGTTATTCTTTATCTTCATGCAGAAGAAGTATATTTGCAGGGCAAAACTTCAGCCTCTCTCTACTCCCAACAAATACTTCAAACTGAGTATCATTTGCATCTTTTCTCATAAGGATCTCATCCATCTTGTGCCTTAACATGATGAGATGATGCTGGAGGACATTATTATTTCATGTTTCTATTCTGAGAAAGATGTCTCTCTTCAACTTAACTACTAGCTGACAAAAATAACGTTGAACATCTGCAAGAGATAAAACAACTTGAATCCAATTTCCTTTCACATAGATTAAGAGCCCCATTCTCCTGTCATTTATGTAGCATATAACTCAATTTTTTGCAATATTTAAATGAGAGGCTAGTTTTTCAGGTCTGTCAATGTGGATGACATAAATTTTTTATTTTGTCCCTTCCACTGATGCAGTGGATATATGAGCCCCTGTCAGGATGTGGCAGATCACAAGAGAAAGGGGACTCACACAGTAAAACACAGAAAGACCAATAAAAGGGAGAGGCTGTAAGAATAATCTCCTCTTTTGAGAAAACAAGTAAGTAAAACACACAGGAAGACAAGTCCCGTTGTCCCCATGAGTGGAACCCAAGTCACCTGCATGAATCATGTATTTCATGATCTATAACTTGTAATTGATTTGACAGTCAAGACCCCTATACACAGAGGTAACAGTTAGCATTGAAACACAAAGTCCTCTGATTGGTTCCAGTAAGTGAAAGGCCAAAAGCCAGCTAGCATCAGATAGAGGTTGATCAGGGGCTAGCTCAGAGTCGCCGGCATCTGTTTCTTTATCTTTTGGGTTGATTTCCTTTGTGTTTCATTATTACATAAGGCACATCCAAACAGGAGACAATTGACTGCAGCATCTCCAGGCTCTTAGGTTCATTAAGGAAAAATCAGCTTCTTGGACGACTTTCAGGGTTAAGTCAGGAAAACACTTAAAGGCTCTTAGGTCTTTAAATCAATGGCAATTTAATTCTGGGAATTGTTTGTGTGGGTGATAGAATGACTAAGAATGGAAAATGAAAGAATGAAGTTTGAAACAATGGAAGACAGCAACTACCACTCTCAGGGCTTTTAAGATGGAGGGAGAAGGAGAAGGTGCTTTAATTATTATTAGACTGTAGGAGCACAAGTCAGTATCAGAATCTAGACCATGACGAGTGTGTCATACAAACACCAGTCGTGGAGAAGGTGTAACCACTCATGAAGAAGCTGTCCAAAGCAAGTCTTCTTCCACCTGCCCTCTAAGCTGCTCTCCACATCTCTCCGTGAACACACCCAGCTGGAAGTCAGTGAATGAATCAGCCTTGGAGATGTGGTTACTTATAACATAAGCATTCCAATAGGCAAGAGAGAATATGCACACAATACCACCTGTGCTTATCTCTCATAGTTATTATCAACCAGGACCTGTTGACTCTCCTTTCCCGAGTTAACAGCAAACCTCATAATGGCATCCTGAGAAGATTCCCTTAACTTAGTGGCGTCCTTGCTCTCTTTAGTGCCTGGGTAGCCTAAGTCAACATGCCACTGAGAGTGATGCATTTCCCTTGATCAGATAGCTATGACGATCATAAGGAATTCTTATCCAGTATATATGGAGGTAAGTGAGGGTGACTGAAATCTCAGTTCTTGGTGGAAATACCACTGATGGGAACTTCTGCCCTGAATGCTTCCACAGGTGAAGAACTTACAGCCAATAGAGGCTGGTATGATCTAAGGCTTGGACAGTAGAGAACTCTAGACCAGTGAATAGCTATGGGGAATGGTATATAAGCAGTATGCCAGCTACAAGGGTGAGATGGTACATGTGATCTAGAAGCAGCTGGGTACAAGAGACTGGGCAAAGACAGATGAGAGACAAGACTCTCGTTACCGTTGAATATGGAAAATGGGAAGGCTATCAATGTAATTGGAGGTGCCTATCATACACACACACACACACACACACACACACACACACACACAGATAAATAACTACAGAGTATCTGAGTGTGTGTGTCTATCATGTGCAAGGGCGTACATGCCTATTATCTAGCTCTGTGTCTATTGACATCTAATTGTAACACTCCATTGGCAATGAACATTAGTCCCCACATCTTGGTGTAAAAACACCATTTGATTTTCATGGAAAGAAACCAAGGGTACTTGGAGAAGTGGCTGATTTCAGTCTTAGAGGACTAAGACAAGAAAACCATATGATAATCTCAGAACATCATGCATCTGAATGTAAGTTCCCAAAGAATGATAGAGACCTGATGAAACAAAGCAAGCTTCCTGAGACCCAAGTATAAGAGAAATTGAGCATGGTGAGAATTACTCTTGACATAACATTGAACTAAATAGGAGTCTAGAGAAACAAATAAATACATATGTCTATAAACAATGGAGTAAGGATTAAAGTGTACTTTATGGGAGATTGGCAACCAGTAAGCATGGACGGGATAATGGATTTTAGACACTAGTGCTTGGTTATTTGGTGCCCAGCAAAGTAGTAACTGACTTACAAAGTAAGTCATCATCCCTGAACATTTAAGGTAGTGAGTGAAAAATGTGACAAAGCTCAGGATGTTTACACAGTCTCAAAGCCCTTTCATACAGCAGAAAGCCAAATACAGGTCTAGCAAGCAGCATCTTAACCAGGTGAGAAGGTTAACGTAACCAACAACGGAGCAAATCAAAGTCATGTCACCCTGGCTCTCAAGGGACGTTCCTCAAAAAAGCTCATTATGCAAATGTAATCCTGAGGAGATACCAGACAAAAGCAAATTTAGGGACATTGTACAGAGCGACTACCTTAGATATTTCCAAAATAACAAGACCTTGATCAGCCTTGGAAGACCAAAAAACTGCTTCAAGTTGAAATAAACTAAAAGAAATGACAAGCTGATGCAATATGAGATTTGAGGTTGGGCTCTTGACCCATAAAAATCATTATTGTGAAAATAGAGAGACTGTAATATATGGTGGCATAAAATCAGTGCCAAAAATCTACTTTCATGGGTGCACTCTGGCTTTATGAGAGGATGTCTACTGCTTAATAAGTGTATACGAAGTGTACATGAAGTAATAAGTGGGGGCAAGGAATAGTTTGTGATCAATTCTCAATTTACTGAATAAAAAGAAATATGTATCTGCATATGTGTATGTGTAAAAGTGTTGTGTACGTGTGTGTGTGTGTGTGTGTGTGTGTGTGTGTGTGTGTGTGTGTGTAAAAGGAAAGAATGGACCCAATGGTAAAAATCTCCTAGATGCTTGGTCTCCATCTTGCACCTGTAGCTCTCTCTTTCTCTGGATGCCCATGTGTCTTTGTAGGACTGGGATCTCATGACTTAGCCTAGCAGCCATGCTGGTATGCAGGAGGAGATCCTAGCTTTGCGGTACCCAACGTATTATATGATTTGTGAAATACTTTTAAAGAAAATGAGTGTGAAATTTCAAATTCCCATTTAGAAGGGTTTAAGTGTGTCCATGTGTCATAATAGCAAGTGACTCGTACGATGCTGGGACAGATTCTACACTTGCTTGGGCGTAGGTGGGATGGGCTGAGCAAACAAAAATGCTTTGTTTCTTTCGTTTCTGGGATCTTCCTTACCAACTGAGCAAAAGCTGTAAACGTTTTGGGGGATTAGATCCAGAGAGGTGGAAAGCAATGTGCCAACTCTACAGCCTTTAGTGCTCTCAACCAGAAGCCACTCTTCACAAATGGACCAGAAAAAAACCTGAGCCTTCTTACAGGTGGAATAGACATAAATCTCAAAAAAGCATGAAGTAAGGGTCTACCAGGTACCCAATGCTTCTTTCTACTAATGACCCTATTTCACCCAAGAAATTTTTTGTGATCTTAAGTATAAAGGTCTATAAAACAGGTATATAAATCAAATATTTTATGGTAATAAATCATAAATAAATGCTTTTAAAACACTTCTTTGGTACACATAATTTTACTGTTTACTCAAGATGAAAGCATATTTACATGATAATGGGATGGATGTTTTTACTTTTACATAAAGAACTAAATCTCCTTTGAATGTTTCACACATAGGAGAGAGCACCTTCAAGAGCATCTTTCAAAGTTGACCAATACTTGGATCTTATAATTATCAACTCTGAGGCCATCACTTTGTGTAAATATATGGTATAAAATGGCAGAAACATGTTTAAGATAGATTCAGAAATTGATGAAAATTCTTCTTAATTTCCAGCCAAGATGCATTTAATGAATTTTTATTTTTTATAAAACTCAACTAGAGAACTTGAGCATCAACTTTTAAAATCAACTATGCAAATATAATACAATCTAAACAAATACTAACTTGACACATGCTAAGGAATGACAGAAGAAAATACTAAAATTCTTTTTGTTTTCCACAGTTAAGTCTGTGTGTCTCTGTAAGAGCAGACTACTGGATGTAAAAAACACTGTGGCTCCTAACATACCATAACCTTGAATCTGAGTCAAGGTGTTTGAGGCAGCATTCTTTAGAATGCCTACACAGAACCAAGGTTGTGTGCACAGAACCAAGGTTGAAGTAGAGTCACATGATACAACCCAGAGGACCCCACCAGAAACACTTCTGATTCATTGTGCATCCTCATCCTAGCCTGCACGCCAAGGTTGAGAAAACAGCCGTCCATATGCCTTCCTCTCCAGCTCTCTCCTTCACACGACAACAGGCCAAGAGAGGTCCTCATCTATTCAAAGAGAATATGTTGTCTGTTGTATACGATGGGTCAGGGCAGGGAATAAAACTGAAAACAAGGGGGTACTGTAGCTTGGGAGTTACCCAAGAAATACTGTTCCCTCCACCAAGTGTTTCACCAAGATGAAGCTTCCTTCAGTTTTATGTTACAACCCATCACAGAACTGAGACAGCTCATAATATTATCCATCACGTTGTAATAGTGTCCTTGGATGCTACAAAAGAACACATGTGGGTATATTGCTAGTTTGTTATTTTTAGTTCAGGAAAAATTTGACTATGGGGAGAAATTTCAAGAAAATCACCCAGCCTCCAGCCTGTACACCGAGTGCTAACAGCACATCTGTCAGCGAGAACCGCCAGTCACTTCATCAGATGTACGCAGGTGACCAAGGTTTGCTTTCTGGTCTTCGCTGGTCCCTGCAGACAGCATCCACAGCAGAAGGTATTCTTCCCAGAGCTTCTGCACCTGCCTGAACTCCTCCAGCCCCTCAGCCAGAAGCACCTACCACTCTTGATCTTCACATGCCGAGCTCCTTCTTATTCTCCGTGATTCACTGGAGTCAGTTCCATGTGAATGTCTTTCCAGTCATTTTATCAGAGTCACACCCATTCCTAACAGTGACTCTCTGTCACCAGACCCTATTGATTCAGGTCATAATGCATACCACTACACAGAGAAGCTTGCTTCTAGTGTCCTTCACACCAAAGCAAAGACTTTGTCCTGTTCATCATGGCATTTCTACCCAGCACATGGCCAAGCACGCGGTGGGCTCTCAGAACACTACTAATTTAACAGCCACATTGAACAGAGAAAAGCAGAGAAAAATAGTCATTAGCAGGCAAGCCCCTCATTTCTTATAGAAAGGTCTCTGTGAAACACATCGAATGGGTTCATAAATCCAAGTAGGACAACATAACTTCAAAAAAAAAGCAGTATACACATTCTCTCTCTAGTTCTTTCAGCCATACTGAAATCTCTGACATTATATAGAAGGCATTTGAAAAAACTCATGGTGCCTGTAAAAGTGGATGGGTGATTGATGGAGAACACACAGTAGGCATTCAGGTAGAAAAGCTGAAAAGAGCTCCTATCTAACTCCAGATGCTCAGCCAGCCCTGGCCAGCTCCACCTGGTCACCAACCATATAGGGATGCAAGTCCCTAGCAGTCCCAGAAGTGGGTTGATTTGGACCGTAGTCATTAGATGAGATCCAATGTGGATGGGACTTCTGAGCTTCTGATAGGCCAGGAGGGTCACCAAAACTGTTGCCATATTCTGGATTACTCAGCTGATTAGAGCTCTGCTCATTTTACCAGGGCCAGCCTGTGCCCTGGATGGGAGAAAAGTAGATATGTCTTCAATCTGTGGCTTAGAAAGGCACCATTTCCCTATAAATACATTCTCAGTTGAAAAGTATTAACCTATCAAGTATCATTGCTTAGCCTAATATAAACATGTTCCAAACACTTAACATTCATCTACAGTGGGTCCAAATCATATAAAGCAAAGCTTATTTTAAAACAAATACCAAATTTTTAAGGTAACTTGCTAACTGGCTATGTCAATAAAATGTTGGCAACCCAGTATACAGTAGAGTATTGGCTCCTACAGATGCCCGACCTACCACACATCACTCTCAGGGAAAGACCAAAGTTCAAAACAGGAAGCCAGATTTCTAGACCACCTCAGAAGCCAAGAATTGGAAGTCAAATCTTACCTAAATAAGGACCATTTGCCCTTCTCGAGTACTCACTATGCACAAACACTGGGTGAAGTACTCCCTCCTTAATTTAGGTTAATTTAATTCTTGAACCTCAAATTTCCACCTTAAGTACTGTTAGATATGTATAGAGCACTCCAGTGTCTATGTGGAGTGCCTAGCTTTTTTGACATTGCAACATCAGAGTGGTGTCGTCTTCTATGAATGTGGTATCCTGTGTTCATAGCTGGCCTAGGATACATGTGACCCAAAAGCTGCAGGATAGACACATCTAGAGTGGACAGAAATAAGATCTGCTACAACATCTGTTTATTACAAGGCTTCATCTACTCTGAAGTAAATGAGGAGTTGTAAGACAGCTTCCTTCAGGTTACCCATGAGATGAGCAACCTCAAATGGTCACTCTAGCTGGGTCCTCCGTGAGTATTGCTTTAGTCAGCAAAGGTCAGGATAACTGATCCCTTGGGTACTAAGGCTTCTAAACTCAGACAGGGAGTCCCCTAACTAGTAGAAAGGAGGATGACAAATCACTGTGTCAATGTTAGCATCCATATGAGCTTTCTGATAGCGTCCTTCTGCCTCTACTGATAAACCTCATTTTACATGTTATGTAGGCTTACTATCCTGAGATAGTCTTTTAGATAAATCACTTGTGTTAGTTCAGTGGTTCTCAACCTTCCTAATGCTGCAACCCTTTAATACAGTTCCTCATGCCGTGGTGACCCCCAACCATAAAGTTATTTCCATCGCTACTTCATAACGGTAATGTTGCTATTGTTATGGATTGTAATATAAATATCTGTGTTTTCTGATGGTCTTAAGTGACCCCTGTGAAAGGGGCAACCCGCAGGTTGAGAATTGCTGTGCTAGAGGCTTCAAAATTTTGCAGTGGTGGTTGTTTGAGTTTTAGAGACCATACCTACTCCTAGCTGAAAAGACCAGAGACTGTTGCTGTTGGAGTCCTCACGAGAAAAGTCATGCAATCGATGCTATCAATTAACGATGACTGAAAGTTGTCTGTCTCCAAAAGGCATCATCCAAGCCCCCAAAGACCCTACACACTACGATCATGATCTGCGTATACTGAGGAGAATAGCTTAAAGAGGGCTCTGAACCCTACACACTACGATCATGATCTGCGTATAC
>NC_034600.1:37635259-37658702 GCF_900095145.1 Mus pahari | reverse complement strand
GAGGAGAATAGCTTAAAGAGGGCTCTGAGCCCTACACACTACGATCATGATCTGCGTATACTGAGGAGAATAGCTTAAAGAGGGCTCTGAGATCCCAAATCAGAGACAGTTCAATATTCTTAAGTAAGGCCCGTAATGACGCTGGTTACCCTCCGCAGGGCATGGGGCGGTCCCCACTACAGGGGAAACTAAGTTAGAGGAGCTCTGACTCCTTTACTCCTCATTCCCTGTATTTATGGCCCTCCAGACAAGCTAGGGCTATTTATTCCACCACCGCCCCCCCAAAGAAGTTAGAATGCTACAGTGACGGACCATAGTTGGCTAGGGAAGGTCACCCTTTCTTAAAAGCTACCGCAGCTGTCAACGTTGGCAACTCTACACTGTGGCGCCTAACATGATACCCAATGGGCTCTCCCATGGTCCTTTTGCAAGGGAGCAATGCTTTTCTTCTGCACTTTGCAAAGGCTGCCACTAAGGTTTTTCTGGATCTAGAATGCCCTCCAGGGAAATCTGTGGCTTGGAAGTGAACTGTGAGGGATTCGAGCAGATAGAACCTTTTAAGTACATTTAGTCGATAATCAATCATTTCTATCTAAAACAACTGTGATTTGGTTGGGGGGAGGGCCCTTACAAAACACTTAATATACTTGTGACAGTGACCTAGAGGCTGCCATTGCTGAGCAGTGCTCACTGTTCAGGCAAGGTGAGAGCCCAGGTCACTTCTTCCCTTCTTGTGTCCCCTTTACTTTGAGTCAGATCCTGCTCAGTCCTGAGCTCAGGCATGTTACTCTCTTAGTGTATCTCCCTCTAATAACTGATGAAGCAAGACTGAGTGGCCCTGCACAAAGCTGAAGACACAGAGGGAAGAATTACTAAGGCTTTTCAAGTCAACTTTTATAGCATCCTCTCCTAGGCACCTAAAAAGGTGTCTAAGCATCTCCAGCCATCCTAAATCTGCAGTCATCTTGGAGGTCAGGGACACCACAGCCTAAAACACAGATCATAAAGAGTTGGCTCTACAGAATGGGAACAACTGCCCTGTGATGGGAATTGGACCTATATCCCAAGAATGAGTCTTCCTAATGGAAGCCAGATTGTCCCCCAAGTGATAAGGGCTTCCCTGGGAACTAACTACCTTTCAGAAACAGGCCTAAGATAACAATCAACAAGACCACAGCCGGGCAGTGGTGCCCCAGGCCTTTAATCCCAGCACTTGGGAGGCAGAGGCAGGCAGAATTCTGAGTTTGAGGCCAGCCTGGTCTACAGAGTGAGTTCCAGAACAGCTGGGACTATACAGAGAAACCCTGTCTTGAAAAACCAAAAGTCAAAAACCAAAAATGAAAGAACAAAAACAAGACCACAGTTTGGCCAAGACTGTTGATAATACACCACTAACCCTGGCCCCTGCCTAGTCTCCCTCACAGATCCTTAAGCAAAGGGACTATGACAGTTTCCTCAGGGTGAGCTGAGACACTTGGTCTTCATCTTCCCTGCGAGGCCACGTTAATGAAGATCTTTTCTTTCCTTTTCCCTATTTAGGTTGCTTTTGTGAAGTAGCTGGACCTGACCCGTTAGAGCCTTCACAACCTTGAGCCCGAGTTACATTCCAGTTACCCACACAGCTGGTAGTGAAACACCATAAAACTTCCTATCAAAGTCTCAAACATTCCTAAGCAAACTTATTGTTCCCTTACTACTTCTATTTATTATTTTACATGAATTGTGGGTGGTGTGGATACTTTAATAATTTAACTTTGATGTAAAAAAAAAAAATTCAGATGGACCTGTGACTAAATTTGGCAAAGGATTAACACCGCCCCTAAATGGGTGCAATATGTAAAAGGTTTTTGTGTCCCTTTTAGAAAAAACAATAAAAGTATCTTCATACCTAAGAAGGACATTTGAAACTTTTTGGAGAAGATATAGTGAGTATTTTTTATTATTGAACTCTATCAAGAGTTCAAATTTCATCTCAAAGAGCATCTACAGACTAACTGCAAGGATAATGAAGATATCATGTGTGTGTGCATGTGCACGTGCAAGCGCACGCACATGCGTGTGCGTGTATGTGTGTGTATGTGCGTGCATGTGTGTGCGTGCGTGCATGTGTGTGTGCGTGTGTGCGCGTGTATGTGTGTGTGCATGTGTATGTGCGTGCGTGCGTGTGTGTGCGCGTGTATGTGTGTGTGCGTGTGTGTGGGTGTGTGTACGCGTGTGTGTGTGCGTGCGTGCATGCGTGCATGTGTGTGTGCGCGTGTGTGCGCGCGTGTATGTGTGTGCGTGTGTGTGCATGTGTGTGCACGTGCATGCGTGCGTGTGTGTGCGTGCGTGTGCATGTGTCTGCGCGCATGTGCGCGTGTGTGTGTGCGTGTGTGAGTGCGTGCATGTGTGCGTGCGTGTGTGTATACAAATACATAATTTTTATATATTCACTTAGTCATTTGTTTGTTTGCTTGTTTTTTAGCTCTGCACAAACATTTCTAAGCTAGAAAAGGCTGCATTTCCCCTTTTACAGATCTTGCCAATAGAAGATGCTAGAGAGGGATCAGGGACTTGTTTCTTCTGTTTACCTGCTCCATCCATGATCCTTCATCCCTGGCAGCAGAAGCTAGTTCTACCAGCAGTCACCCCTCTTTAGTGTCTTCCCACATGGCCAGCCTCATCACATACCACCTAGCAGTACCAGCCATTGGCAGCCGGAGCCACCACCTGAACCTCTGACCCCTGCTCCCTACTGTCCCCACCTCAGAGCTTCTGAGATGCCAGTGCTAGCCAGGCAGCTTTGCCTTCAATGACTTGATATAAACAGCAGCTAGGGGAGTCCCCTACCTCTGACATATAGGTCCCAACTCCACGAGGCCTTGCTCAAAGTATCTAGGTTCTTAGAACCACAGTCAGAGCCCTTCCTGTAGTCATTGCCTGTGAACTGATTGATCCTCCCTTTCATTCATGGTTTTTACTAATTAATCGATTACTTAAATTTTCTCCATCAGTACAGCTAGTGTGGCTTCTATCTATTAGATTGCTTCTTGGGTGTAATAGCTGTCTGTCTTGGAGAGTAAAAGAAGTCAAAGAGGGAAGATTTCATCAGCATAAGGATTATTTAATAACCAAATAACTTCAGGCATCACTGGGTTAAGCAAAGTTAAGGAAGGTTTCTGGGAAGGGCTTCCTAGAGCCTGTGCCAATGCTGCTGTGCTTTGAGGGTTTATAAGCCAAGGGCATCATTCAAATTAATTGAGCATCATGCTTAGTGTGAAATGTGTCATGAGATTAATATTCCACAGAACGCATGTTCGCAAATGCTGGATTCAAACAACAGGCCCTTAACCTCTCAAGAAAATTTACCCAGGCAGCACCTTGCAGAGTTTAAGGCACTTACTTTAAAACAGAAAAACAAAAACCTGATTGGTGCTCTACACATTTCTTCCATGCTAGCTCCTTCTCCTCCTGAGACATAAAACACACACACACACACACACACACACACACACACAAGAGACTATTTTTAAAAAGAAAGCACTAACATTGTAGTAAGGATCCCAGATAGACACCTTTTTAAAAAAAAAAAGCATGAGGTATAATGCTACATTCTGGTAACAATTTTAACCTACAGGGTTAAGGAACTTTGTTTCTCTCTATAGCAATGTGTTATTCCTACTTATTGTGAGAATTCTATTCCATCTTCTAATCCTGCTAGCCATAGCATTAATCCTCTAATTTCCTACAACTGTGAGTGCTATAGACTGAGAAAAACCTTACCTTCTTTTCATACCTTAAAGCATATGAACGTTTACATTTTTTTTAACCTCAAGGGCAATTTGAAGCATAAAGAAATGCCAAGTCTGTGTGAGAATGAAGTAGAAAGCAGAAGGAACGTCCTAGTGAACATGGCCACCTCCAGTCCCCTGTTCTTGCTCTCTCTCATCCCCAGGGTCTCCTTCCATGCTTATTCAGGGCCTGCTCATTTTGTAGACACAGCTCAAGTGGGATTTTTACCAGGGAATCTTGTTTAACTGCTGTGATTCATCAGTCTCTTCCTTCCCTGAACTTCTAATTTGGATCTGTTAATAATGCCTTTTGATGATTATGGCAAACTTCAGTATTGTGTGTTCAAGTACACAACAGATAATTTGACTGCAAAGGACACAGTATCCAGTAACCACACTATCATAATTCGGTCTGTAGGGGAATTTGCTTCTAATCTCTGAATTTTCCTATACGTATACACTTAATATATAGTATTCACAGTGATGTAAAAAATTTCATGGGAACTCAAATTTCCCAGACCTTGGTGAGTTTTGAATTCTAGGCAAGCAACTGCTTATTTTAGAACTCAGTGCCTTGCCTGTAATGAACACTCATCAGATGGTAGTTGTTGGTGATGATAATGATCATAGAATCAGAATATTTGAGATTCCATCTGGGATCTCAAGTGGCTTAGATGAAAGGTGTGCTTGCTTAAACAATATCTAAGTTCCGATGCTGAAAAATTAGACTGAGTAGTAAGTAATGTGGAAAGAACACTAATTAGAATTCAGTCATAATGTGGCTCTGTAAAGTCCCTGCTTACTGTGTGACTTTGGGCAAAGAGATTCACGGATCACTTAACGGCAAGGCAATGTCATCATTGTGCACACACCACAGAGTGCTCTTAAATAACAGTGGCTTCAATGTCACTAGGCATTATAAATTTATGCTACAACCTTCTGACATGAAGTCCAGCATTGACCCAAACATTGTTTTGTGGCTCATGAAAGGATCCAACTTTCCCTACAATCAATATCCTTGTTTCTAAAATAAAGATCACTTGGACAAAGTCTATACTCCCAGTACTTGGGAAGTAGAGGCAGAAGGATCAGAAGTTCAAGGACAGGCTCACTACACTTGAATACTTAGTGTGATGGCTGATCATATAAAATCAAGTGCTGGTATTTGATACATAGTAAGTGATCAACAACTGGCAATCAGAGTTGCTATTACTACTGCTGTTACTTAGAATAAGTTTACACTCAGGTATGTAAAATAAGACAGCCATCTACCTAGAGGGAAGGCATTCACCTGCCTAAAACAGAATTTGTTCCTACAGGTTTAAGGATTGCTCCTTACTAAGGCACTCAATTCATCAATCTCCTATCAACATTTACTACTTAATGTGGATGCTGTTTTCAGCTCAGGTAGCTTCATAATAGACTAACTCACTTCCATAGCAATCATTTGCATCTGGGTATCAGAGTACCCCAGATGTATCAATGCAGAAATAAATAAAATGTCCACAAGCTTGGATAACTGCTTGAGAAAAATGGAGGCTAAGTAAATGATCACTAAGGTCATGAAACTACTGCAATGATTGGTCCAGTGAACAACAGTGAGGCTTTAACTACCCAAGTGTATCGCCTAGCAACCACTTGCATGAGTTACTTTTACACCGCTATGAACAATACCTGGCAGAAACAAGGTAAGGAACGAAAGGTTTCTTTGAGCTCATGGTTTAAGGGGACCCAGTCCACTACATTAAAGAAGGCACCGCAGATGAGGCTTTACCAACAGCAACAGGAAGCTTTGGCATCTGTTACCATGTTTGGAGTAATTCTGAAGCAGAGACCTTGGGCTGGAAGCTTAGGCCAAAGCATGGCCAGGCTATAAACCTCAAAGGTTCCCCAGCCCCCAGTAACTCACTTTCTCCAACTACACCTCATGTCTTAAAGATTCTAAAATCTCCCATAACTACATACTAAAGACCAAGTTTTCAAACACATGAGTCTATGGGGGACATTTTACACACATACCATAACATTCTGTCCCTGTCCCCGTAGGCTAGTAGCTATCTTATAATGCAGAATTCATTCAAACTCATGTTGAATCTCCATAGTTTTAACAATCTCAACATATTTCGGAAGACTTTCTTCCCAGAATAGCAGATAAGTTTTGAATTCCACAAAATGCTGTGTGGCATCTGTCTGTTTCACATAGAAGAGAAAGATTAGCAGTGTCGGGGAAAGCCAGTCTGCTACCTATTCTGACTAGCACACCAGAAACTGGTGATTCCTCCTTCTGAATATGGTTGAAATTTTCTCCTGAAATAATATGGGACTTATCTACTAAGTTAGTTTGGTTGATGTTGAGTTGTTGTTGTTGTTGTTGCTGCTGCTGCTGATGATGATGATNNTCCTCCTCCTCCTCCTCCTCCTCCTCCTCTTCTTGGTAAACTTCTGTAGAGAGATGGCTCAGCAGTAAAGGGTACTCATTACCCTTGCTAAATACCTGGTCCCCAGCACCTATATGGCAGCTCAAAACTACCTATATGTCCAGTTCCAGGGGATCTGTTGTTCATATACTACACACAGACACTTTTTACACATATACATTAAAAAGAAAACCAAATACAATTTTAGAGTAAAGGTAAACTGTAGACCTATTTTAAAGAATGCTTTCATTCACTAGAAAGAATGGAAAGGCTGTTCAGCAGTTAAGAGTGCGCATTGGTCTTTAGAGAACTTGGCTTCTGACCTTGGTACCTGTATCAAACAGTTCACAACCCCTTATAAGTCTAGTTGCAGATGATTCTGTGCCCGCTGTGTTCCATCGGACACGTGGGCGCACACACATACATAAATAAAGATGAACAAATCCTTAAACAATTAGCAGTTATAAAGTCAGTGTTGGTGAAAGCAACCAGGTGCATGCAAACAACAGCTAGGATGATTAAACAGGCTTGGGTGGACCTGTATTTGACCTCATTCTCCTACCCATTAATTTTAGAAGTCTCTGCTCTTGAAAAAAAAAAAAAAACTACAGAAGTATGTGCCATTAGAAAGCATCGATATGTCACTTTTTCAGTAATCCCTTCTCAAGTCATCTACAAATTCTTAACTTTCTTAAGACTTAACAAAGTTTCTCGTAGACTTCGAAGTTTGATTTAAATACACTCCACGCCCTCCTAATTTGCCTGGCCTCTCCCTCTGACTCTGCCATATAAATTCAGCCTTCCCTCCCCCATTTTATTTTGGCTGCATCTCTTTATCAGGAAACTTAGGGCGACTGCTCCTACTTTACCTAGAAGATTACCAAGCGATGGTTTCAAACTGGAGTTAATAACCTGACATGTTTTTTTAATTTATGAGCATGTGGCGTCTGATGAGATGTGATCAAGCTTTATGATCTATGTCTGCGTTTGCAAGTGTATTGACACAGAGTTTGCGTATTTGGTTTCCTAAAATGGATTTAATATGGACAGATTAGCCGGCCGTTTATGAAGGCTATGCCAAGCAACTACCCAATGGTTACAGAGTCCCTCCTAATCCCTCCAAGATCCCCTCAATATTAAGGCTGAGTCAAGGCTGTGCGTGCCCACCACCAGAATAATAACAGCAACAATTCTTCATATTTGTATAATGCTTAATATTTTTCCAAAGCACTGTTGTTAAATGTCATGCCCTCCCCATCCGCGTGCGATGATAGGAAACTGAGAAGAATTTCATTTTCCTCATTAAAATAAAGCAAGAAAATGTTAATGCCAGAGGAAACAGAGCTTCCAGACCACGGTCCACATTCATTAGCAGAATACTGCTAAAAATCGCTGAGCTGCAGGTTGCACCAGGCACCGTGGACAGTTGAATCTGTCTAGCTACCTCTCCTCAGTTTCTCCAGAGAGCATGGCTGCTCTTCTCTTTAGCTCTCCTCCACCGATACAGTAGTCACCTGTCAGGGGCAGAGTGTGAGAAGTGGCTTGCCGCTGTATCTCCTCAGCGGGCCCTGCCTGTTCTGATCAGTGTTACCTGTCAAAGCCCTCTTCACTGCCCTCCAGATTGGAAGTTCCCACCTCTGATTCAGCTGTTCTCGACACAATCATCCCAGAAGTGCAAGACATGCCCTTCCCAGCCAGCACGGGCACAACCATGACTTCTCACCTGCTAAGTGGCTCTGGGACAACCCCAAGTCCTCCAGATCTCACGTACCGAATTCCCTTCAATCACAGCTTTGCTGAGGTCCCTGCCAACCTGTGAAAGCAGTCACAACAGGCTCTACTGGCATGTGCCCAAAGCATTCTTCTGGTTCTCATATCTGGATCTCACTCTGTGGGTGCGACCTCTATCCGGCTCCAGGGACTGAAAGTGAATCTGGGTATTGGTGTTCTTGGCCTTGCTATCCCCAGTCAAAGTGTCCTCAAGCTGTGCCACGTCTTCAAAACCTTGTGTCTTGTTTCAAGACAGCTCCCCACTATTAGCACCTTATGGAATCTCTGGGACTGTGTGGACTCCTGCTTTTCCTCAACAGCTACATGAGTGTACCTAGAAAAGTTTATGGGTGGCTGATCACTAGCATATGTACTGCTATATAATATCACTACCCATATTTCCAACAGATCTGGTCACTGATACTAGTACCCGGATCCTCCTCTCAGCCTTCTCTGTGCTCTGAAATTGGGCACGGCATGAGTTTGTCCCATAAACAGAAAGTAGAAGTAATGTGGATGCATCCAGGGGACACTCTCAGTGCCAGAGGGCAATTCATCACACCCCCAAACCCATGTCTGCAACGATGCTGAACATATATGTTGAGACAAAGCCTCCATCAGACTGGCCTTGGATTACTATGAGGAAACAAGGACTTGACCAACTACCAGAGGACACATAGTATGAATAGGAAACAAAGACATACTTTTTGTCCTTGGAGTTGTTTGTTATTGTGGCATAGCCCAGCCTAACCTGACTAGTCCTTGAACTGAGGGAAAACCAGACCATGGAAACTTAGTCAAGTGGGTGGGCAATGCAGGTATTGATCTGACAACTTGTTAAAAAGAAAATATAAGCCAAGTTTGACCAGGTAAGACAAGGGACAGACACTGCTGCCCCTACTGTCACATGGCCAAAATGATTGGAGAGGGCCGTGGCTTGCCAAGATAATCCCACTCCTTGAAAGACTTATTTTGGAGAGGGTGCACATTACACATTTTCTTTGCTACATTTTCAGAAACAAAGGAAAAGGAAAAGGGATCCTGCCAAGCAGCGTTTATATTTAGCATGCACCATATGCACATGTGCGGTGCAGAGTACAAAGACATGTGTGGTCCCGCCAGATTGAAACCAGCAGGATAGAGAGCAGGAGATGCAACGCTCAAGTGTGAGACTCGCCGGAGCATAAACGGAGGCATTTCTGAGAACAGAATGGCTCTTTGTGTCTTGACTTCACAAGATCCTTCCGTAACTACTTCAGAATAGTCCAACAGAGCCTAATCCTTACCGGCAAGGCCATGTGTGAGAGACGGCCTCTGATGGCTTTGAAGTGGACGGCAATTATATAGGGTCCAGTAGCTTCTTGTTAATCCACTTTGCTACATCCTCCATTATGGGGAGCTCTCTTCTGAACCAGAAGCTTTCTCCTTGGAGTCACAGAGGGGAGGGAAAGATTGGGGACACGGGGGGGGGGGAGGGAAGACGATGCCTCCCTACATCAAAGCCAGTCTTAGGGCAACCATGCAATCACACTCTTGATTATGAAGGGAGTGTGAGAATGAGGTGCTGGGACCCTGCAGATTGAAATGGATCTTGTCAACCACAAGTAAAGGGAGAGAAACAAGTACACGGCTAGTTATCTGACCGCAGGGCGGTGTGGGTAATATCTACCCAGCTGGCCGCAGGGTGGTGTGGGTAATCTCTGCCTCAGCTGGCCTCAGGGTATTGTGGGTAATCNTGTGGGTAATCTCTGCCTCAGCTGGCCTCAGGGTATTGTGGGTAATCGCTGCCTCAGCTGGCCTCAGGGTAGTGTAACTATCTGATCTTCACTCAGCTGGCTGTCAGATGCCGTGACCACCACTACAAACAGACATCTGAGCATCAGGTATAAAAGACTGTTGCTCACCCAAGTTTTCGTCAAGAGTTTTCTTAAATCCATAACTGGTTTGTTCGTGGCTCTTAATAAGGTTGAGGGATTTAGAGAGTTGACACACCTGGAAGTGTTCTTTTTCCATGTGCTTGGGCAGTGCTGTCTGTAATGGCCCATGTGGGGATAATCCATCTTGTCTATATGATATTAAAGTCATCTTTCCCCCATCATATTTCCTTCAGGAATTGGAGTAGTAGTTCATTCACATTTTGCTTCTCAAATTCTTCAAATTATTGTTATTCCCCTTCCATTCTTTTTCTTTCCAAGTACTCAGAATCAACAGCGGGCATCACCTTAGCATACATACCTGCTACTACCAACACACCCAAGCATGTAGTTGGGGTAATCAAAGGGAATTATTTCCTTCTAGGATCTAGACTTGCTAACAGTGCAAGTTTTAAGCCTCATAGTCATTAGACAGAGGCCGAATCTTACTAAAAGCAAGGCATGCTTCGGGCTTGATGTTTGTGTCCCTTCTCCCTAAAATTCATATTTGAACTCCAAGGGATGGTATCAAAATGTGGTTCATTGAGAGGTGGTTAGATAGGCAGAAGGATCATGAATGGGATCACTGAGCATACAAAAGATCCATGAGTAACTCGTGCATTTCTTTCATCCCGTGAGCACAGGAGAAATGGGTACCCCTCATGTAACAAAAGGAATCCTCAGACACAGCCAATCTGCTGGCACCTTGACTTTGAACTTCCCAACCTCCATAACTATAACAGATGATTTTCTGTTGTTTATTAATCATTCAGTCTAGATATTTTTCATAGATGCACAAGTGGACATTCTGAAACAAAATGGTCTCTATGTGGTGTTTTGGTTTTTGTTTTGTTTTTTTTAAGTTTCAAATACGATAGAAGTATCTACTTCTGTTGCCCGACTTCGAGAATAAATGAAAGAGTTGACCCCATCCCACCTCTGCAGGTCAGAGTTATGCTTACGTACATTTGAGTTGTGCCAATGAAAACTGGGAAAATGAACGTCTCGGGAGAATTTATATATGGGGAAGCAGAGACCGCGGAACATGGTGAAGATCATTCCAGCACATTATAATGGTTGACCCTGGAACTCTCACTTAGAGTCACAGTGGCAGAAAGAACCTAGAGAATTCTACAAATATCTGTACTTTGGACTGAGGGTTTCAAGAAGCTTAAGCAAAGCCCACAGGAAGCATCTTCCTGCTCAGTGTTCAGGTTGCCTGATGGATTCTCCAGCCTCCAGGCAAGGCAGACACTATTCTTTTTCACAGACAGGGATTCCAGTGATAGATATCCAAATGACGCCATTCGAAATGATGGGCAGAGGTGTGTTGAGTACCAGAGAAAGACTCTGTGGAATTGGAGCTTCTAAAGATCTGAACTTTCAGCCCACCTACATTACAGCCTGCAACAGAGTTCACTGTGGGAAATACAGCAGCTTCCTGGGGAATTCAGAGGTACCTGGAGACGGGGGGTATTTCTGCTCCAATCTCTAATGTTTCTGAGCAGCTTTCTGGAAAGTAACCATTCACTGATAGAGGTTTAGCGCCAGCTTGATGTTTCTTTTAATACAGGAATTTTTTTTTTCTCCTCCAGTTTTCATTCTAACTTTGCTAAGAGCGGTTTACTGGTATGACACGTTTGGCTCTAGAAAGCAGAATTAGTTGCAAAGAGCCTTTCCTCCCCACAGGACTTTTCTAGGTGGCTTCCAACCTCAGAGCTGAAACAACACAGGCATCTACTCCATGGTAAAAGATTTCAGGACACATAAAATTTCAATCCCACCTTTATTAAAACGAGCCCTTAGGAGGACCAAAACTCCTGAGAGAGTGGAAACAGGGCTTCAGTGATCCCTAGCACCCGCTGGGGAGACTAAGGTAAGAAAACTGAAAGTTAAAAGCTAGCCTGGGCTACATTATTTGAGACTCTGTTTAGGATGGAAAAGTACCACTCATAAGGCTTTCTACTCTCTTGGCAATGCCTAACACTTTACAGATTCATTCGCATGACCTTAGACCTGGTCCCGTGTAAAACACAAGAAAACGCAGGTGCCAGGGACCACTGACTTCCTACTCAACCCATCCTTCATACTCACAAAACACTGATAAGTTTGAGGAGGCTCTGAGACTAACAGCTAAAACAGTTGACTAGGGAAACAAGACCATTTAGTACTTCAAAGGCTTTGAGAAACTCTGTTGAACAGTTAAACAATTAGAAGCAAACAGCAAACAGACTTTCTCCAGAGTTTTAGGGATTAGGCAAAGGTTTTTGTTTTTTTTTTTCTTTGACAAAAAGCTACACCAGGAAAAAAAATAATTCACATTTTATTAAGAGTTTCCTAGCACAGAACGTAGCATTCAAGGGGTGGTTCTCTCCAGGACCCACCCCTTACTGAGGAGCTCGTGGCCATTGATAGCCACTAGGGAGCGACAATCATTTATTGAGATTATAGCCCAGTGGTAGGTTCTCCTACTCCAATGCATGGCCCCACACCCAAACACATATGGACATCAATAAGTGGACTTAGGGGGTTATCAAAAAGAACCTATTAAGAGAGGAAGGGGTAAAGACATGTAGGGAAGACTAGGGTCACTGAGATCTTTTTTGTTTATTGTACACATGTAAGAAATTCTCAAGGATAAAGAAGAATTGAAAACACATAAAAACTAAGAGCTTCTGTTCATCAAAAAGCATCATTAAGAACATGGTATCACAGGCAACCATTGAATTGATCACGGGGTCCCCAGTAGAGGAATTAGAGAAAGGACTGAAGCAGCTGAAGGGGTTTGCAACTCCATAGGAAGAACAACATCAACCAACCAGAGCTCCCAGGGTCTAAACCACCAACCAAGGAGTACACACGGAGGGACACATAGCTCCAGCTGCATATGTAGCAGAGGATGGGCTTGTCAGGCATCAGTCGGAGGAGAGGCCCTTGGTCCTATGAAGGCTCGATGCCCTAGTGTACAGGAATGCCAGGGTGGGGAGGTGGGAGTGGGTAGGGAGGTGGGGGAATACCCTCATAGAAGCAGGAGGAGGAAGGATGGGGAAAGGGGTTTCGGGGGGGTGGACCAGGAAAGAGGATAACATTTGAAATGTAAATAAAGAAAATATCCAATAATAACAATAATAATAATAATAATAATAAGAATAAGAACGTGGCATTACTGCTATGTGTAAGCTGCAGTCCTGTGGTCCCAGCTCCTGGGAAGCTGAGGCAGGAGGATCACAAATTCAAGGGCAGCCTGGACTAGTTAGTAAGATGATATCTCTATAAACAGATGACCAACAAACAATAATACAGTAATACCTTGAAGAACAACAATGTGGAAATGGGCCTGAGATTTAAGCACAATGTAGAGCATTTACCCAGCAGACACTAGCTCCTCAGTAAGGACTGGGTCCTGGGGAGAACCACCCCATGAATGCTATGTTTTGGGCTAGGAAGCACTTAATAAAATGTGAATTATTATGTTTCTATGGTGTAGCCTTTTGTCCGTGTGAGTGTGTGAGTGTGTGAGTGTGTGTGTGTGTGTGTGTGTGTGTGTGTGTGTGTGCCTAATCTCTAAAACTCTGGAGAAAATCTGTTTGCTATTTAGGCCCTGGGTTTGATTTCTAGCACTGCACAAAAATAAAACAAAACCGCAAAGAAAACCATGAAAAAGGAAGCCGTGGATCAGAACCATATTTCATCTCTGCAAGGACAGGTCATTTCTAGAATAGGAAAAGAACTTCTGAGATGAAAGCAGAAAAGGGAGATAACCCAATAGTAGCAAGGAGGAGGCAGAACCAGGTGCTCCCTGAGAGCTAACTAGCATACGAGAGCTATGAGAGCTAGGCTCTATATCTTTAGAAGGAAAAAGGTGTTTGACATAATTACAACCTTCAACTCTGAGACTACGCGAATTTACTTCAAGTCCTAAAACCACCCTAAAACAACGTCTGCAAGCCCAGCCAGCACATAAACAAAGGAGCCAACCAAAAGCTCAGTGGTGATGGTCCTAATTACTGGTGAGGCGGCTGAGCAGTTAGAACAGTGTTTCTCAACCTGTGGGTCACGACCCCTTTGGGGGGGGAGGGTCTAATGAGCCTTTCGCAGAGGTTGTCTAAGAGCATCGGAAAACACAGATATCTACATTACAACTCATAACCAAAGCAAAATTGCAGTTATGAAGGAGCAACAAAAATAATTTTAGGCTTGAAGGCTCACCACAACACGAGGGACTGCATTAAAGGGCTACAGCATTAGGAAGGTTGAGAACTGTTGAGTTAGAATCTTCCCACACTGATGAAGGCAGTGTAATCTAATATGGTCTGAAAGCCTCTTGGGCAGTAGCTAATAAAGCCATATGTACTTAGCCCAAAGCCCAGATATTTCACACATGGAAATAGACTTGACAAAGACAGGTATGTATATACACTAACATAGTTTGAATAAAATTAACCAACTGAAATTGCCTTTTGTTCATTAATTAAATCATCTATAGGTCAACACTTAGTCCAGTATGGTTAGAGTGCTCATCTATACCGTACAGATACTCCTCTGGGGAATAAACTTGCTTTTTAGTCACAGTAGAAAATACCACTGTTCTTGGCTTGTAGAGAGTATGGAAGGCGTGGCTTATGTACGTGGGTCAGTGTGTGCCCACAGTCTGACGCTAGGCAAACATCTGGAACCAGACTTAGAGTTGACATCTGTCTTAGTCGGTGTTCTGTTGTTGTGAAGAGATACTGTGACCATAGCAACTTTTATCAAGGAAAGTGTTTAATTGGGGCTGGGCTTCTGTAACAGAGGTTCAATCCATTAATGTCAGGGTGGGAAGCATGGTGGCGGGCAGGCAGCCATGGTGCTAAAGAGGCAACTGAGAGTAATATTTCTGGACTGGCAGGCAGTAAGAAGGAGAGAGAGAGAGACACTGGGTCTGGCTTGAGCATTTGAAACTTTAAAGCCCACCCACCCCTAGGGACACACCTCCTCCAACAAAGCCACACCTACTCCATAAGCCAAAACTCCTAATACTGCCACTCTCTATGAGTCTATGGGGGCCATTTTCATTCCAAATGCATCAAAAGCCAAGTGTGATGACCTATGCCAGTCAGGAGAGATAAATTTGCATGTCAAGGAGATTGACTTTAAAAACTCACTCTTAGGGGGAATGTTACCATTTGAGTCTGCACTATCCCACATAGACTTGTGTTCTGAATGCCTGTTCCGTGTCTGATGGTGCTCTGTGGGGATGATGGGGAGCCCTTAGAAGAGGTAGGGTTAGGGAAAGCAGGGTACTGAATTATTTCCAGATCTCTCAGCTTCTTGCCCTCCTATGATGAGAGGGGGGTCTCTCCACACACACCCTCCAGGCATCCCACCATACCTTGTAGATACACCCAAATTCCCTTCCTCACTCAGATGTTTCTATCAGGCATTTGTTTACAGTGACGGTGCCTGATAAAGGGGTTGGAGAGGTAGTGATGGATGACATGGTAAGTGGCCAGAAGAATCTGGCCAAATACTTTGAAGTCTTCCCATTGTCAGTTTTTCATTATAAGGATAGCCAAGTCGACAGCTATCATGTAGAAGAATGAGAATAGATCCATTCTTACCTCCTTGTACAAAGCTCAAGTCTAAGTGGATCAAAGACCTCCACATAAAACCAGAGACACTGAAATTGATAGAGGAGAAAGTGGGGAAAAACCTCAAAGATATGGGCACATGGAAAAAAATTCCTGAACAGAACACCAATGGCTTGTGCTGTAAAATCAAGAATTGACAAATGGGGCCTCATAAAATTGCAAAGCTTCTGTAAGGCAAAAGACACTGTCNACAAGACAAAAAGGCCACCAACAGATTGGGAAAGGATTTTTACCAATCCTAAATCTGACAGAGGACTAATATCCAATATATACAAAGAGCTCAAGAAACTGGACTCCAGAAACTCAAAAAACCCCATTAAAAAATGGGGTACAGAGCTAAATAAAGAATTCTCAACTGAAGAATATCGAATGGTTGAGAAACACCTGAAAAAATGTTCAACATCCTTAGCCATCAGGGAAATGCAAATCAAAACAACCCTGAGATTCCATCTCACACCAGTCAGAATGGCTAAGATTAAAAATTCAGGTGACAGCAGATGCTGGTGAGGTTGTGGAGAAAGAGGAACACTCCTCCATTGCTGGTGGGATTGCAAGCTTGTACAACCACTCTGGAAATCAGTCTGGCGGTTCCTCAGAAAATTGGACATAGTACTACCGGAGGACCCAACAATACTTCCTGCTTGTGGACGTTGTACATCGTGGTGCGGAGCCTAGTGCGCACCACGATGTACAACGTCCACAAGCAGCGGCCTCTTGTGAGGCTATGCCAGTGCCTGGCAAACACAGAAGTGGATGCTCACAGCCAGCTATTGGATGGAACACAGGGTTCCCAATGGAGGAGCTAGAGAAAGTACCCAAGGACCTAAAGGGGGCTGCAACCCTGTAGGTGGAACAACAATATGAACTAACCAGTACCCCCTGAGTTTGTGTCTCTAGCTGCATATGTAGCAGAAGATGGCCTAATTGGCCATCATTGGGAAGAGAGGCCCCTTGGTCTTGCAAACTTTATATGACGCAGCACAAGGCAAGGCCTGGGCCAAGTAGTGGGAGTGGGTGGGTAGGGGAGCAGAGGTGGGGGGAGGGGTATAGGAAACTTTCGGGATAGCATTTGAAATGTAAATAAAGAAAATAATAAAAAAAAAAANNAAAAAANNAAAAAAANNAAAAAAAAAAAAGGATAGCCAAGTCGAAAGATGTAGGATAAAAGACAAAGACTGGAGAAAGGCTCTGTTACTGACTGGTGGGGTTTCTTGGGGTTGGCAGAAGCACCTTAAAAGACACAAAGGAATTAATTCAGTTTATCCGTGCGTTTACTCTTAAATCCCCTTAATGTATGCTCACAGGGCTATTTTTTGGTTGCTTGAGGCTGTGTGTTCATATTCATGTTTACTCATGTGTATTCATGTTTATCTTGGCTGTTTCTATTCAAACACTATTCTAACTTGATCTGTGTGTTTAAAAGGAAGCTGGGATGGGCACGATCTACCCACTGCATTTAACGTCTGGACCCTCTTTCTCCTTCCCACCTTGACTCTCCAGGTTTTCCTCCTCTTACCTCACGTTTGCCCACTGTCACACTTTTGTTTCCATTTCTCCCACAGAAACCAGATCCCAGGGAAAGATTTGATAAATCCAATCATCGACAAAGCACAGCCCTGATAATACTGTGCATTCTCATTGCACGGATTGCATCCAGCCACTGATAGAAAAGACACAGTCAGGGTGGCTTCAGAATTTAGGGTTCCTATTTCTCCTGCAGTGAAAAGTCTGGAATCTAACAGTGTGCAGTTTGGTGCAAATGTTCAAGGTCTCTGGTTTTATCAAGGCCTGTTCCTCATGATGCTAATAGACTTTGGCTTGTTTTACCATTATATCCATGTGCTCTATATGAGAAAGCAGGACAGCTGGAAAGGGGAGTGGTCAGCCCAGCCAGGTCACCTTAAATAGCTTTTCCAGAAGTCTTTCCTAATGATCCTCGCTACATGAGTGAGCAAGCTGTGACTATGGTCACCTGGAGGAAGGGCTGTACCTGAGTCTGTGTCCTGCCTGTGGATCCTGTTCCCCTAACTGGGCTGCCTTATCTGGCCTCGTGATACACCAGGGTGGGGTAATACAGGGTGGGGCACTCCCTTCTCAGAGGAGAAGGGGAGAAGGAAATGGGGAAGGGGCTGAGTGAGTGGGGGGACTGGGAGGAGAGGGTGTGATTGGGATGTGAAGTGAATAAATAAATTAAATAATGAATAAAAAGAATGTTGGTTTACCTGCCTGGGCACGTTGTCATGGAGACTGCCAAGAGTTCTTTATGGCCCCGAACTCTGGAGCACAGCCATGACTGAAACTTGACAAAAGCGCCAGGCAAGTTCTACCTAAGCTCTTGACCAATAGAAAGTGTATGATAATGCATCTGTGTTGGTTTCAGGCACAGGCTTTGGGGAATTGTTTACACACTTATAGATAATGATAATGAATGCAGTCGCGCTACCTCTCACCAGGCTTGCCTCTTCTGTCTGGAGGATGTGTGACTACAGACACAGAACTAAGCTCAAACGCTTGTGAAGTTGCTTCGGTGTAGATTTGTGGCCCTCTAAATCTGGGTCAGCTGCCATGCTAGGACCCCACCCACCCCCTTCATTCCTGCAAAGCTATCGCCTTCTCCCTCTACCCCTCCCCGCCCCTGCCCTGTGTTCTTCTGCCATGGCTTCACTCTCTATTAGTGGAGCACCTTCCTCAAACGTTCCCTGAGGAACTGTGCATGGAAGAGATGCTGCCGAGATGGGGCCTGCCGAAAATACATTTCTCCATTTCTATTTGATTGGCAATTGCTTTAAAGATAGAATTCTGGATTGGAAATAACACTGAAGGCATTAGCCCAGTAGAGCTACTATTGAGACATCAGAAGAAATTCTGATGACTGGTACTTTGTGCGTGACCCACTTCTCTTCCTCACGCGTGGAGATGTCTGGCATTCTCTCCTTGCCCTCAGCATTCTGAGTTTCCCAGTAATATGCCTTGATGACGGTCTATTTTCATCTTTTCTCTGGAGCATCTGGAAACTCAAGTTCTTTGGATCAAGGCAATTATCTTGAATCAGCATGCCCTTCATATTCTCTCTCTCTCTCTCTCTCTCTCTCTCTCTCTCTCTCTCTCTCTCTCATTATCTACTTACACTGAACAGATCACCTAGATTGGCATCCCATCATCCAATGCGGGTAGTTAGGGAGGCTGCTGGGAGGCTGCCGGGCTTCGATTTGATTTTTGATGCGGATGCGTTCGACTCTTCTGATGACTTCCGGGCTGCAGCGGCTCTTCAGCACCCCTTCCTTTTCTCACCAACCTTTGAACGCCAGGGAAGTGGCACTTCAATGATTGCTGGGCCTCCCCTTGTACCCCTCCCGTGCCATTTTTGCAGCCATTGCTGTACTTTCTTCCTTTTGCCACTATTTTTAGAGGCTGTGAGAAATAGCTGCTACATTAGTTACAACCCCTGAGCTTGAGCTAGAGCGACTGAACAAGCATGCAAGCAAAGGTTGTGGAGGAAAGCTTCCTGGAAGGACTTGCTCAAGCCAAAGGACATGCAGACTCCCAGGGAGCTTCGGGAATAGCTAAATAGGGGATTCAGCATCCTCTGCATAAGGCCTTCAGCTCCTGTCTCTGCTTTTTTCTGTGACTTTATTCTTTTCTCTGGAAGGTTTATCCTTGAGACTTTATTCTTTTCTCTGGAAGGTTTATCCTTGAGCCAATAATCATAGCCACTAATACCTTCAAAGCTTTTCAGTTTACAGCTTCAGTCAGGTGACTTACCAGGTCAGCTCATGGAATCCCAAATTCCAAAATCCTGGACAATGGCTTTGACTAGCCAAGCCCAAGGTTATCCACTTATGGATCAATCTGCTACAGGCAGGACATTGAGCATGGTACAGTAATGCTGGCTATGTTAATGGCCACAGCTCCAGTGTCTTTTGTTGCTTACTGGAGTTCTACATAGACACTTTCTGAAAGAATACGTCGACACAGATGATTGGGTGAGCCTTAACACACAGACTTTGCTTTTCTCTAAGACACAGACAAGAGTCTTCACTTGCCAAAGGAATATATTGCATTCATAGCCTCCTGGGTATAACAAGCAACCAAACTAGAAACTGGGCTAGACCACTATTATCTGTTTTCCCTATTCATGAACACACAATGAGATCAAATTCTTCTGGCAATAACCATTCTTAATGAAATATGTAGGGGGGTATAGGAAACTTTGGGGGTAGCATTTAAAATGTAAATGAAGTAAATACCTAATAAAAGTTGGGAAAAAAAAGAAATATGTACACATACATATTTGCTACAATAGACTCTCAGTAATTAGCCAGTACCTACATATTATCCAGATAATCCCCACACTTCCTGTGTGATATATGTATAGACCTGATCAATAGACCTGAAGGGAAAAGAACGTCTTGTATTAGTGGATGCTGATGTCCCAAATGGGTTCTGATTTTTTGCAGGGTGAAGGAGACCTTCAAAAATGATAACTCAGGTATTAATAACCACAGAGAATTCTTTGTGTGCCAGAATTCTCTTACTACTGTAATTGCAATGCTGAGTTCTTAGATTTTTCTGGATTCTTTTCGGTTTCTTGTGAGTCATTTAATGTTACATTTACCTTTTGCTTTGTTCTCGATTCCTCTTTTAGCTGTTTCTCTTTCTCTCTCTCTCTCTCTCTCTCTCTCTCTCTCTCTCTCTTTCTCTCTCTCTCTCTCTCTCTCTCTCTCTCTCTCTCTCTCTCTCTCTCTCTCTCTCTCTCTCGGCTCTCTCTAACTTTTTGTTGAGATGATTATCTAGAAGAAAAACAGAATTTCTTCTAAAGAAAGCAAACCCAATACTTGCAGTTGTGAAAGTACTTTACACTATTTTTGTATAATTACTTTCGTTTTCTATAGTGGAGCAGCTGAGAAAAATTGCTCTAATTGTGTAATTTTCTGCAGCTACTCTGGGACAAAAATCTGGGTAATTGGATTTTTTTAAACTAACAAGTTGTCACAATTGGCTAGTTCTTAAACTATTTGTGCTTATGCTTCAGAAATTTTCAGTTGGATGTACAGTGTATTTTAAATGTTTTGCATCAGCCTGTGGCCTCAAATTTGATTTATTTTAACTTCGAGTTTTAAAATAGATTGACAACTCTGATTATACATTGTCTTCAGCGAGCGGACCTTAGCTAAGTTTTGAAGTGTGCACGTCTCCACCCCATACTCCGCTGTTGCCATGGGAGCCGAAATCCTGGCATGTGTAACTCCAGCTCCCAAGTGGCTCCGTTTCCCAGAGTGCTTTGCTGTTACTATGGAAATGACTGGCCATTAATCTTGCTGTCCTTTTACTACCAAAGCACCCTTAACTGTCTGAAGCAATCAAGTGATGTTACCTACAACAGAGCAAGGAAGGCAAGGACCGCTCCCCACTCAACAACTGCGCACTGATTTTAATCAAGATTTAATCAAGGAGCCGAAGGAACTAAAGCTGCTGCTTCGGAAATATACCGAGCAGGATGCTCCTGCAGGCTGAGCACGCGCTCTTGTTCGTGCCCTTGGTCGGGACCTCGGAACAAGCACACTCCGTATTTTCAAAGCTATATTTGTGTTTTGTAAACATTGTCAAATACTCCAGAGCGTGGGGCTGGGTGGAGGAGGGAGTTGGCCACTCATTTATTTTATTTTATTTTTTTTAAGTGATGAGAGGAACAGCCATGCTTACTCTAAATTGTCTGAAGGATGTATTTTGGAAACAGTCGTGAAAACTACTCCTCTCCAACCCTGCCTGCTGATCGGAACAAAGCCTGATCATGGCTGAAACACTGTACACATGAGTCGGAAGACCTTTAGCTAATGAGTTAAGGATGGTTTTTATACTTTGCATCTTTTCCCCATCACTGGTTAGGTATTTGTGCTTTTTTTTTTTTTTTTTTTGTCTGTGTGGTTATTTGTTATAGAACAGAACATACTGGTAATTCTAGAAGAAATTCCAGGTCATCAAGGGAAGAAAGTATCTGGAAACAAATAAACCTTGCTTGAGCTGACTACAGGCATCCGAGCATGTCTCTGTAGGATGAGCAGACCGGCTCTGGGAAGAGAGAGATGTACAGTGGCTGTTTGATTTTTTAAGTTGGATATGTTTCTGAAACATATGTTTCTGGGAGATTTTAAGTTTAAATTTATGGAGAACAGTATCTAACTAGTGCCTGTAGCACACAGAGAGGCCGTTTGGGGCCTAAAAAATAATCCAACGGCATTGATGTTAGGTGAGTGAGAAGAAAAATCATGGAGGGAAAATTTAGCAGAAATGACCACGTGCACACCCTTCTCTCCAGATAGACACAGGAAACAGCCTGCTTGCAGTCGGGAACATTCGAAACAACTTTGCCTGTTTGCCTTCCACTCTGCCTCCAAGAAGGAAAACAGGGAGGAAGCAGGAAAGTGAGAGAGGGAGGGGGGAAAGGCGGGACGGAGGGAGAGAAAGTGCAAGATCTGAGATTCACTTAAGTATGTGCCAGGAAAAGAGTGTGTGTCCATATAATTATCATTTTTACAGCGGTTAGGAAAGTCTTTTATAGAATGAAGACTCTAGAGGTACATCAGAAGAAGAGGGGGGAAAAACTGATTGGTGGTCGGAATCTAAAGACACAATGTGACAGTTTGTCAGCATTTCAACTTCATCTCAAGCTTCAGTGATCAGACTTGTGGAGTCAGAATCCATGATGGTATCTTTCCATCTATGTCAAGTGCCTATGGCTGCTGTACCTAGGTACCACAAACTGAGCATCTTACAGGCAGGAGTTATCACTGCATACTTTGGTAGCTAGAAGTCTGAAGTCAAGGCACAGCCAGGGCTATGTTCCTGAAACCTGTGGAAAGGCATCTTCTGTGCTTAACTATGGTGTTGGCCTGTGGTGTGGACATGTTGATTGATCCCCATCATCATGTGCTGATTTCCCCGTCAATACAACATCTTTGTAAAACCCTGTGTCCAAGGCTCACCTTCTCCTTGACACTCCAGTCCTGTTGGGTCAAGAAGCTCCTACTCCAATATGATGTCATTTTACCTATCGCCTCAACAATGGGCTTATTCCCAATTAAGATCACATTCTGAGTGATAGGTAGATAGAACTTTTCAACCCGTGACACCTTTCTCCAAAAAAAATACTATCAAGAAAAGTCTACAGAGAAGTTAGTGGAGAACATAAGAGTTACTAGATGTCTTTATCTCTTCAGAAAATAAAGTTGGGGAACACAGATTACTGGAGTTGTGTTTAAGCCCAACTTATCCTCCTGTACATAATGATTAGTGAAAGAGATGATAACAATGACCATGAAGATGGTGATGGCAGCTAACATCGGATGCCTCTAAGGTTGGTGCTACTCTAACTTACAAATACAAGTTCATTTCTTTCCTATCATCACTCCATGAACAAAGTTCCTACTATTTTACCCATTTTAGATATAAGGAAACTGAGCCACAGTAAAGTTAAACAACTGGTCTGAGGCAAATTTCCCAAAATAAATATCACTGCTGCATGTTAATAAATGTAGGCCAGTTTCCATGTTAAAGACTTCAACATAACCACACTGACACTTGCAGCTTCTGTAAACGTCACCCCATCTCCATGTTTAAGACTCCCATGTAACCACACAGATATCTAGAACCTCCTGACTTAAAGAGCAATTCTTACCCACACAGTCCCCAAAAAAACAAATGAAGGAAGGAACTGCATAGATGGCCTTGATCTATTTGCACTGGTCCCATTTTCTCTCTCACACACACACCCTAGTCCATCTCTGTAAAAGAGAATGAAGGTTATTTTTACTTGAACGGGCTGAACCGTGGGTGCTTACTATCATCATTTCTTTTTTTTGGGGGGGGTATTTATTATTATTATTATCATTATTATTATTATTTTCTTTATTTACATTTCAAATGCTATCCCAAAAGTTCCCTAT
>NC_034600.1:37624879-37633696 GCF_900095145.1 Mus pahari | reverse complement strand
AAGCATTTGTATACAAAATTCAAAATCTCATCAGTCATGATAACAGTTACAAAAAATCTCATCAATTAAGCAGAAAGCATGTAAAATAACATTTAGAGCAAGCATGTCGGGAGACATGGCGAACATGAGGTCAGACACCTTTCCCCTTTCACCATAAAATCTACTTTAAGAGAAAGTGTTTTGACTACTGGCAGTGACCTCAATCACAGTTTGACTCACCTCTTTCCCAGGTAGCTCTCAACTTATATGGGTAATAAATAAACATCAACAATTAGCCCTCAATAAATAATTTAGTGTAGATTCATGTATGTAGAAGAGCATGTTTTCAGCTGGAGGAGGAAGAGGAGGAGGAGAAAGAGGAGGAGGAGGAGGAGGAGGAGGAGTCAAAGAGCAAGCAGGTCCAGAGATGAGATGTGAGGGAATCAGCTCCTCTCATCATCACCCTGATAAACTCACTGTTTCGCACTCTTTGTGTCCCATCCCTGCAGTTACCAGGTGTGCTCACCTTTTTGGTACTGTGACCCGACTCTCATATTCAACACTCACACTCAAGCTGCAAAAATTGTGTAATTTTTTTTTTTATTGAGCCACATTTGCTTTTCTCTTAGGCCATGTGTACTCTGTGGACTGCTGTGGGCAGAATACGCACAGAAGCCTTAGGCTCTTTTGGGCGAGAGGCCACCGCTGCCATCACATTACTCAAGGATGGTCACACCTGAGGATAAGCAATCCTAAGGAAGGGGACATTTTTCCTGGTCATCATGAGAAGCTGGGGTGATGCTTTTCTCAGGACAACCAGCAGTGAGCCTGTGTGGAGGGATTCAGCGGTGCGCCTGTGTGGAGGGATTCAGCGGTGCGCCTGTGTGGAGGGATTCAGCAGTGCGCCTGTGTGGAGGGATTCACTGGTGGGTCTCTTCCTGCTTCCACTTGCGATAATAGAAAGTGATGGAGAATTCCAGCAAATGAACTAACAAAAGCAGGGTTGCCAGAAAGTCAGACCCACAGATAGAAACTGGCTTGTCCAACCAGCACCAAGATGCTGGGAAAGAATGGTGAGATCTTGAAGAGCACTGGAGGAAGATGACAATATCAGCTACAGCCTGGGGGAATAGGTCCTATCATAGAAGGCTATGAATTTGCCTGCATCAATTTAATGCGATGTGGCTGGCCAAAAGGCAGGATAGGTTTCGTGTGAGTCGTTAAGCAGAACCGGGAGGGACGTACAATAACCACATGAGTGAAAATTCTTTCAAGCAATACCCTGAAGCAGTCACTCACAGGACACAGTTTGGAGAGTACTGGGTTTTGCTTGTATTTTAAAAGGATTTTGTTTTACGTATTTAAAAGGTACATCTTCCTGGGCATAGTGGTATGTGCCTTGTAATGTAGCTACTCTGGGGGCTGAGATAGGAGAAGAGTGAGCAGAAGGCATGCCTGGATGATGGAGTTCAAGGCTAGCTTGGGCAAGTTGACAATAGCATGCCTTCAAAGAAAAAGAATCCAAAGTGGGTGGAGGGAAGCACTTCAGGGGTGGACTGGAAGATAGTGGTAGAGATCTGACATAGGACAAGATCCCAGGTTTTCCCCACACTGAAAACTACAGGAAAAAGAAGCTGCAATCCTGATAGCATAACTGGCTAGGACACACCTTGTAGACAAGTACAGTCATGTTCATTGTCTCTGTTGGGTAGTTTTCTGTCAACTTTACACAAGCTCGAGTCACTGGAGAGAAGAGAACCCTCAACTGAGAAGATGTCTCCATAAGACTGAGCTTTAGGCAAGTTTGTAGAATGTTTTCTTAATTAGCAATTGATGTTCCCACAACATCATGTTTTCTTAATCAGTCATTGATGTGGGAGTTCCTGGCCCATTGTGAGTGGGGCCACCCTTGAGCTCATGGCCCTGGATTCTCTAAGAAAGCAGGTTGAGCAAGCCATGGAGAGCAAGCCAATAAGCAGCACCCCTCCATGTCCTCTGTGACAGCTCCTACATCCAGGGTCCTGTCCTGTTTGAGTTTCTATCCTGACTTCCTTCAATGATGAACAGTGATGTGGAAGTGTAAGCCAAATAAACCCTTTCCTCCCCAACTTGTTTTTGGTCCTGGTATTTCATCATGGCAATAGTGACCCTAAGTAGGACATCATCTGAATTTGTTTTTAGAAAAGGGAAAGGAAAAGGAAAATAGGAATTCTGAAAGTAGGAAAAATGCACTGCCAAAATTATTGTTGTACTGTGCGTACTCGGGGAACCTGAATAATTGCTTCAGCTTACCTAGAAGCCACAGTGCTTGGAGAATATTGGTATCCATGCTTTGAAAACAAACTCCCTTTGGTCTAGTAGAATATTACTACTTAGAAACCAGTGTTTTCCCAGTATGTGTTGTCACCTTTTCACTCATTACAGGGATTACTCTAAAGTGACAGGGTCACTTAGCTGAAAAGCCAACCCCACCCCCAGTGAATTCTAGCATTTGAAGAGATCAGGATGACCTTAAAGGATTTCAGTGATGTCTGTCTTTCATTTAAGACTTCTGAGTCTTGGAATAATTTAGTGTAAATCGGAGCCAGCCTGACGAGAGGGACTGCAATGATGTGCTTTGTTCAAGTGTGGAACCAAACATACTTCTACAGAGGAGAACAAAAGAGTCCTCTCCCTCCTCCCCACGCCCTATCAGCAGCTCCTTAGCGACCATATGTGTGATGTCACTCCTCTCCCTGTTTGCCAGACTCTGAGCTCAGTGGCTTGGTAACTGCGATTGCTCTCAGGACATTACTTCTTCTGTTGGCCTGTCTGATATCAGGCTGTATAGAATGTATCTATAAGTACATTAATCTACCTGTACCTTTTTTTTTTAAAGTTTTGTTTCCTCCTGGATATAAACTCTGTAATTTCTTTCCAACTCCTTGTTCATAATAAATTCCAGAGCACTATAATATATTAGGTCCCCTACACAGCTTAGAATGAGCTCTTTCACCATCTGTCATTTGAAGAGAATCAGAATTCTTTTTCACCACAAAATAACAAAACAATGTGTCTTGAAAGGAGTAAATGACAAATGTCCTTTGCAAATGCAATAGAGCGTTGTGTTGAAAACACTGTGTCCACCGTGACAGAACTGAAAAATAACAGTAATTCACTCTCCAGATGCACACAACACTTGGCTCATCCTACCTAATTTGCACTAAGCTCCATCATGGTCAGAGCACTGCTGTTAAACTGACCTATTACTCAATTCAGTCGCATTTGTCCAAGCCAGCAATAATCATGATGGAAGATAGAGTTTTCTAGGTGCTTCCCCCTCATTGAGGGCTTTGCACCCACTCCCACACTCAACCCCCTCTCTGCACCTCCACACTATACTGTAAGCTGTCATTGTCAATAGCTTAGGTAACTATGGGAGTCTCCTAACAGCCTTTCCGCATTCATACTTAGCCCCTTTGAAAGTCTTCACGCAACAGCCAGAGTAACCTTTGACAAAGGATTTCAGATAACATCACTTCCTGCTTGAAACACTACCCACTATATGTAAACCCCATTCTAGCCCCCAAACTGTACACCAACTCTCAAAATCACAGATATCCTCCAGTCCATAGGCATATGGGCTTTCCTCACACACAGAAAGCTGAGGCCTGCCACATGGACCTTGGTTCTAGCCACTTCCTTTGCTAATTCATCCTCTCTCTGTCTGTCTCTGTCCCTCTGCCTTTATCTGTCTCTGTCTCTCTGTATCTCTCTCTTCCTCCCTCTCTCTCTACCTCCCTCCCTCCCTGCCTCTCTTCCTCTCTGGAATTTTATCATGATTCACCTAAACTAGTCACACAATCACTTCCTACTGGTCATTTTTGTTTGAGTCCTCCCATCCCATTGCAGTCTGTTTTTCTGTTTGTTCTAAGTCTTTCCCCTGGAATATTTGCTCCATGAGAATCAAAACGTGTCTGGCTTATTCACCACTAAGACAATGTCTGGCACACAGTGGGCTTTCCATACACATGTGATGAACAGACAAACAAACACACAAGACCCTCCTTAGCTAAAAGCACTCTACCTGGAGTAGAAACATCATGGTTATACATAGGAAACCAACATGTACATATAGCGAGCTCTGTGCTGACAAGCAGAGTTTTAACTCTTGGTACAAGGCAGAGGAGTTGATAGAAAGGGATAAAGGCGTCAGGCAGGTGTACTGGCTGGTCTTATGTCAACTTGACACAAGCTAGAGTCATCAGAGAAGAAGGAACCTCAGTCGTAGAAATGTCTCCATGAGAGCCAGCCTAGGGCATTTTCTCAATTAGTGATCAATGAGGGAGGGCAGCCCAGTGTGGGTGGAGCCATCCTGGGCTGATGGTCCTGCGTTCTATAAGAAAGCAGGCTGAAAGTCCTGTGAAGCAAGCCAATAAGCAGCACCCCTCACAGCTTCCACATTACCTCCTGACTCCTGGTTGCAGCCTGGTGTGAGTGCCGGTCCTGACTTCCTTCAGGGATAAACATCAATGTGGAAGTGAAGACTAAATAAACCCTTTCCTCCCCAACTTGCTTTCTGGTCATGGTGTTTTGTTGCAGCAATAGAAACCCTAAGACCTAAGGTAAGCAAGCCAACATCTGTATTGTCAAATGAAGAAGAGAGTTGGCTTATTCTCCAGACAAGGACAGTAGCATCACTAACAAACACAACGCTACCACCATATAGAAGGCAACAGAAGCCATTCTCCAAGGAGCACCTTCAGAATTTCTTTACCTGTGACTATCTTAAGGAATTCTCTGACCCATTTTAAGAAAACTTTTGTAACACTTCTTACTGTGTAAGAGTAAAACATAAGCCTGAGGATTTAATTAAAAAGTAAATATTTCTCCAAGAAAAATAAGACAGTTTATATACAAATCCTGAAGACATTAAACCGAATGAATACTTTCAGAATAAAAGAATGTTGGTTCTGCTCCCCAACCCCCACGGCATTATGTGGAAAATGCTGCTGATTGTTCTAGGCAAGACAGACAGACAGACAAACAGACAAACACCTTCTCCTTCATGGATAGGTGACTAAGAAATAACACCCAACAGGTGAGAGTTCCTTAATTCTAAAGAGAGAGCTGCTTTAAGTTTCTAATTATTTGGGCTTAAGTTTTAAAGACCATTCAAGTGATCATGGATAAATTATTCTTTCATCCAACAAAACCTATGAACAGCCCCACATCGTCAGTAGTGCACTGGGCTCAGAGGACACAGATGTGATTCTTGCCTTCATGGGCTTTACAGACCATAAGAAAGCACACATAGGTGATTTTATCCAGAGCCTGTGGATACAGCCTTTCTGTTCTCAGTGCAGGGTGTGTGAGTGAGCATCATTTATCCAGTGGAAGAGGAGGGGGAGGGGAAGGAGGAGGAGCAGGGGAGGGAAGGGAGGAGGAGGAAGAGAAGGAGGAAGAAGAGAGGAAGAGAAGGAGGAAAAGGAGGAAGAAGAGGAGAAGGAAGAAGAGAAATCCTGGTTACTAGCCTTGGTTGGGCCAAAGGGATTCTGGGTAAGTCTACAAAACACATTTTAAAATATACTTTATAGCTTTTGTTCTATGGCATTCATGATTAATGCAAATTACCCAGACCATCTGGTCTAAGCCTAACTCCTGAAGGACTGGGAATATAGCTGGAGGAGACTATACAGAACATTTATCCCTTAGTTCTATTCAGGTTGGAGGAGCTACATCTTCCTCAGAGCTGAGAAGTACCTGGGGCCTTGGGGAGAAAAAATTCCATTTAGCTAAAAGCACTTTATAAATGTTTATAGTATAAGCGCATAAACAGATTACATATTTGGCCACATTCCCACTGTTTAACCTCCATGAATGTTGATAGAGTCTAAGAGGGGGAATGCTGTGTAGGACATACATGAAGACTCTAAGCCAAAGACTTGGGGTAAGGCGTGGGGTCAGAAGAGCCCACCTGAAGAACAATGTAGAATTCTCTAGATTCCCAGTGGGCTGTACCCAGAAAAAGAAACAATCAAATACAAAGATATGAAGCCAAAAAAAAAAAAAAAAGCCACCCAAAATTCTGCAGGCCACCTCTGCTTTCCTGGAGTAGTCATCCAGTGAGGAGCGTCAGCACTGGCCAACCATCTAAATTTCCCAAAGACCTCTGCGATCACAAATAAACATGTCCTCTCTTTACCTTGGTTTAGAGCATAAGCAATTTCTACACATTCTCAGAGCGTACTATCAAAGCACCTTAATATTGTTAGGCTACAGTTGGGAAATAAAACCTCTCATACAAAAAAATAAATAAATAATGTTTTGAAAGAAACAGGGTTTCTTGGACCATCTAATGTAAGAATTCAGGGTGCTCATGTTCCAATGCCTAATACTCATGTACCAAGAACCTAGCACTTTAAGGTGCTGCTTTAATGGAATTCACAGTATGTTCAAATCACCATTCTCTCTCGCCGGCCCAGTAGGAAGCTATAAGGAAATATACCCATATATTCTGCTTGTGGTAACGTCTACAATTAGTTGGTCACATCCCATATCCAGAAATTACATTGCACACTTCGGTCACTGAAGCCTCACAATAACTCCGTGCACTGCTGGGATCATTTTTTTCTGTTCGACACAGGAGGAAAAATGAAGCTCAAAAATGCTAAGTGACTTACCCAAGGTCACATGGCGACACAGCGGCAGACCTGGGCCGCTGTAACCTCTTCCACAAGACTTCTGATGGTTTGTCCAAAACTACACTAGATTTCATGAATCATCTGAAAATTACGTAATCCTGAACCCCGAGTCTTACACAATGTTGCCTTTACTGGGATTAATTGATAAAAAGATCTCATGTTAGAGAACTGTCTCACTCACATGTGGAACTTTTAAAAATCAATGGAGAGTAATCAACATGTTGGTAGGGGGGGCTGTGTCTGGGAAGAATACAAAATTTGAGTTAGCTACAAAAAAAAAATAATAATAAGTTCAAGAGATCAAGAGTACAACATAGTGGCTATCAAGTGGCTACAATATATTATGTATTTGAAATGTCCCAAAGTGGGTTGTAAACGTTATTACCACTAAATTTAAGTATATCAGATATATATGCCTTTGGTAACTACTTTGATTTAGTCATAGTACAATTTGTATATATTTCAAAACACCGTATGTAGCATGAATTCATATAATCCCCACTTCTCAATTTCAATAATAATAATTCCTTTTTAAATGTGTAAGTGGAAACAATTACTTAGGAGCCAAAGAAAACGGTGAAATCAGCCCAAGCCCAAGCACAAGTTTTAGGACTTGTGTTACAAAGACGCATGTCATTTTCTGTATTTCCTGAGTACATGAAGTGTTCTAAATGAAATACTTCTTGTTCCTTTTAAGGGACAAATCTAAGTTAAATGGCTCACTCTTTGAATTTTGGGGTTTCAGGATCAGAAAAGAATCCCCGACTTTGCCTCTTAGGAGGGGGCAGAAGGGAAGAGGTGCTGGCTAGACTTAGTTACCCACCAGTTACCATCTGAATCTGAAATGTCTTCCTGGGCTTGTGTTTTAAATGATCAGTCCTGGCCAGTGGTGCTTTGAAGGTGCGGAGCCTTTAAGAAGGTGTGGCATGACCGGAGGAAGTGGGTCACTAGGAGCAGGATTTTAAAGTTTAAACATGATTCGAGTTCAGCCTGTGTCTTCTGCTTTCTGCTTCCTGCCCCATAAAGAGGCCTTCCCAGCCAGCTCCCACCAACATGAGCTAAGCTGTTCCTCCCGCTGTGCCTTTTCCACCATGATGCACTGAGACTCCAAAACCGCGAGCTGAGATAAGTCCCTTCTCCGTTAAGTTACCACTGTCACGTATTGTTTCACAGCAATAAAAAGTAATTATTAGAGCACCTTAATCTCTCACTATGCAATCATTCCCATTAGCCTTTTCCCTTCCTACCTCCCAGACCATTGGTCTCCTGGGCAATGGAGCTATTCCATAATCTAGGTTGAATATTTAATTGTTTTGATTTCTCGTGTTGTAATAAGCTCTTTAAGGTTAGGCCTTTATCATGTTAACCTAGAGAGAGTCAGTGAACACCCAGCAAAAGCTAGTGAGACTTCAACCTAGAATCAACCTTCTTAAATAAGAATTTTCACTGTACATAGCAGCAGTAGGACCGGCACAAGACATGCAGAAAGAAGGTCACAAGATTGAATCGGTCAACATTCCAACCTGGGTGGAGAGGGGCTCATCAGCCCGAACTGAGGAGGTATTGACAAGAGATAGCTGATGAGAAAGGGAGAGTGTGGCTTTCCTCTTCCAGAGTTTGGTTACTGGTAGTCTGCCCTTGTTCCCAAGGATAGCCCATCTCCATGGTTACTGGTAGTCTGCCCCTATTCCCAAGGATGGCCCCTCCTCATGCGAATGTCCATGGTTGGTGCTGCCTGCGCCCTGGACTACTAGTCGCCTGACCTTACCTGCCCTTGGGGATTGGTGTTGAGGTGGCGCAGAGTCAGCAACACAGACTTCAGGAGCACGTGAGAAACGCCGCGGCAAGCTCATCTGAACACTGCTTGCAGCTCCTTCGATACCCTCCACCCACACCCCACTGGTCTCAAGAAAGCATCTCTTCTGAACAGCAGTTCCCAATTGGCTGGCATCGTCTGCACCAGCAACCCTCATTCTCTCAAGCAGTCCTCAATTACGTCCTCCTGCAGGAGATGCCTTTGCAGCAGTGTGCTCCCCCGCCCTCTCCACCGGCGTTTTCATAATGGCCATCCTGCCAAAAGCAATTTACAGATTCAATGCAATCCCCATCAAAATTCCAACCCAATTCTTCACAGAGTTAGAAAGGGCGATTGGCA
>NC_034600.1:37614471-37623009 GCF_900095145.1 Mus pahari | reverse complement strand
TGGGAGTGGGTGGGTAGGGGAACAGAGGTGGGGGGAGGGGTATGGGAATCTTTCGGGATAGCATTTGAAATGTAAATAAAGAAAATAATAAAAAAAAAAAAAAAGAGCTGAACAAACTGTATGGAAAGTATAGACTTACTGTAAAGAATTGTATAGTATTTGCCATTAAACAGATGAACTGATATTAAAAAAAAAAAAAAAAAGGTGGCCCCACAGTTCCTGCTACAGGGTGGCACTAATTGGACTTGCTAGGTTTTGTTTTTTTTTTAAGAAGAAGAGGATGTGAAAGTGGGATGTGAGTATGGTCCAGATACTTCGTGTAAGTGCATGAAATTGCCAAGAATAATTTTTTTTAATTCTTAGAAAAGAATTTCCATTACATGTGCAAATTACTTCCTTTTGTTAAAATACCAACAATAATTTATACTCACACTGAAAAATTAATGGAAGGAATTATATCAAAACATGAATAATAGGTTCTCAGTGGCAGCAGAATTGCAGGTAATCAGTTTTCTTTTTGTTTTCCTATTTTTTTTTTTTATGGTAGCTATAATTTTCGAATTTTCTTCAATGACTTCGGCACCCTTTAAATGATTGGGACAAATTATGTTAAGACATTGAAAATCTAAATTAACCAGCTAACATAAAAAGAAACCTTGAAAGAGTTTGATTCCCCACAGAAGTCTGTGCCTTTGTTTGGAAAAGTTGAACTTCGCGTATGCTCTAAAAACAGCTCTTTCCTCAATCCCACCTCTAATAATAAACAACAATTTTCTCCTGAGAACTTTACGAATCCCTTTATTGTCCTTTGTCCTCTGTGACTAGTGCCCAGCACTCAAATTCCTTCAGATTTTACTGTGCTAGAAAAAGGAAAGTCAAGAGAATCAAATGTGTCACTTTCAAATTGGACAATTTCGCAAATAGATTACTGAGGCCGAGCTGCACATATCAAACACGCCGAATGACACCGTTGTCCAAGGCTTCGGGTTTTGCAATCTGACGAATTCAGCAACTAAGGCTGACATGAAACGAGATGGATAATTTCAAAGGCAAAACAAAGATTAAAATAAGAGAAGCGTGTATCCAGAAAACGCGAAGAACAAGTAAAGTGCACGATGTCCGTGACTGTCATGGTAAGTCAGCCGTAGTCCTTATTGCTGTGTTTACTATTTGTCAATAACAATGATAAATAACATGATTTAACTTTTCTTCAGAGTGTTTCTCTACCTTTTTGGCTAAGGGTAATTTCTATTATCAGTTGAGAAAAACACGGGCTGGTACAAGTCAGCACAGGCCGTAAAATATTCTCTGAACATTCATTACATTTGTAACATAAATGTCCTCTCTCACCCACCAAGGTCACAAAGTAAGGTCATATTTCTCCTCGTATCCTCACCACTGTGACTTTGGTTCTGCAATGCTGCACTAAGAGAGAACTAGAACTTTCTGCATGTTCCCCAGCCTGGTTTCTTAAGGGCATTTGGACATTCGAGTTTCTCCAGTCATTCTTGATTTCCATTTGTTTGTTTTATTGCTCTTCTCTCCAAACCTACAATTACAGAACTTTCAAGCCTCATTGTTCCATCTCAGCATTTCCTCTACAAACTACTCACTCTGTACAGATCTGATACAAAAGCAGATTCTGGTATTTCCCTGACTGCCTTAAAGACATAGTCAAGACCAATAGTGCTGGCCCAAGATGGTGGAAGTTTGGCCTTTATAAAACTCCATTGCTGTGTCATCTCTGTCACTCACAAACATCTCTTCTAGCTTCAGAGTCCCTGCCTGGCTCTCCTGTGACCCCCACATAAAGATAAAGTGATAGAATATACTCATTATCTTCCTCTATCTACCATCTTTGATAAGAATCTCTAGTCTATCTATTCCATAGTCATGAGCTCCTGATCCTTTCTGGTCTAGAAAGGTTTCCTTCTGTGGCGGTTTGAATAGGAATGGTCCTCACAGACTCATATGTTTGAAGGTTTGGCCCATAGGGAGTGGTGCTATTAGGAGGTGTGGCCTTGTTGGAACAAGGGTGGCCTTGTTGGAGGAAGTGTGGCACTGTGGACATAGTCTTTGAAGTCTTGTATGCTCAAGCTATGGCCAGTGTGGCTCACAGTGACTTTTGCTGCTTGCAGATCAAGATGTAAAACTCTCCACTCCTTCTCCAGCACCATGGCTGCTTGGACACTGTCTTATTTTCTGACATGATGATAATGGAATAAACCTCTGAACTCTTAAGCAGGTCTCAGTTAAATATTTCCCTTTTTAAGAGTTGCCATGGTAATGGTGTCTCTTCACAGCAATAAAACCGTAACTAACACACCTCCCCCAAATTCAAGACTGACCTCTCTTTCCCAAACAGGACTAAGAGTGGCAACAGCTTGAATCTTCAAGAGATGTGTCAATCCACTCAAAATCTCCATGGCTTAGAGGTGTCTGCTACAGAGCAGACAGCATGCTTCTTAGACTCCAGGTGCCTCATTCTCACTTAGTTCTACGGCAGGCAAAACACTAGATGCTCCCTGCTACCTTTAGAGTCTGAAACGCTACACTCCCCCTGTCCCGTGCCTGCCTGAGGCTCCTGTGTCTGAATGCCTGATCTCGAGCTAGTGGCACTGTTCTGAGGGACTGGGAAAACCTTTTGAGTGAGTCTGGAGGACAAAGGGTCACCATGAGCAGCTTGTTGAGGGTCACTGCCCTGCCCCTCTTCCAGTCCCAGTCTCTCCTTCCATGTATGCTGCCATGGCAAGACCAGCTGCCTCTCACACCCACTGACATGGACTGACATACTCTGCCATGATAAATTGAAATCTGAAAGCCATGAGCCAAACCAAGCCTTTCCCCCACCCCTTATGCTATTTTATTACAGCAACAGGTCCCACTTCCTTTTTTTCCTGAGTGTATAAGAAGATAGGATTCCCCAGACTCCCTTGTAACTATGTTACATATAAAACCATATTGCCTAGATCAAGCCCATGGCCTATATATAAAGTCTTTTGGCAGAGGTAGTTAGAAGTCCTTGTACAACCTTCCAACTTTCTCTCTGCCACAATTATCACAGAAATTATATTTTCCAATTGCAAATGAATTGGATACTCATGTTGTTTTCTCTAAAAGAGCCACATTACAGAGTTAATGTCACCTTGGAGATATGTGTCAAGGGCTAAAAATAAAAATTTTCTAAGTGCTACCACTCAATAGACCATGCATTGGGTTTAAAAAAAAATGCAAAAGGGTGGATCCTGTCTGGGTGATCTAAAGAATTTTATTTTATTCTCAAGAGTTTGTAATTAATCTTTTAAATGACTATGAGAGCTTTGAATAGTTCTTTTTATTAAGTAAGAAAGTCATATTAATCAGAATCCTCCAAAAGACACCTATGGTGAGGATCAAAGACCTAAGAGCCTGGGACTAATGGGGTAGATTCTAGTCTGAGGCTATAGGCCATGCAACCAGGAATGTCAAGGGCATGCCCAAAGTTCAGTTCAAGCAGTCAAAAAAAAAAAAGAGACACTTAATCTTCCTACCCTCCACCATCTTATTCTAGTCTGGCCCTCAAAGGATGGGTAGAGTCCACCTGCACTAGGAAGATGGTCTGCTTTGATCTGTGTAACAGCCAAATGCCAGTCTCTGCCAGAGACACCTCCACAGGTCACTGTATGACTATATTCCTGGGAAGACAAACAGTGACTCACCCCAGACAGAGACCAACAACAGACCAAAAAAAAACAAAAAACAAAAACAAAAACAAAAAAAGGATTCCACCCAAGTCTGTCTTGGTAAGCCAATCAATTCACTGGGGATACTTACAAGATGAAGGGTTATCTACAGATGTATGGATGCCTCTAGCAGGTGTAACACCAAAAGTTCCATCCCAGCATGGGTGACTACTCACAAAAACTGCATCTCTGGAGTTCTCTGCCCAAGTGGCAGACAACACCGGAAGCAAGAGTCTCTACACTCTCTGCGACTGTTTGCTGTAGCTCTGGGAGTGATTCGTGGGTCTTGTCATCCTTCTGAAATCTTTTAGCTTCTTGGGAATTTCATGAGCCTTCCCTTCTACTCTACCAAGAAGGAAGCAACTACATATTTAGACACATGAAGAAATTGTGTTTAGCTAGATTGTCTTAGTCAGGGTTTCTATTCCTGCACAAACATCATGACCAAGAAGCAAGTTGGGGAGGAAAGGGTTTATTCGGCTTACGTTTCCATACTGCTGTTGATCACCAAAGGATGCAGGACTGGAACTCAAGCAGGTCAGAAAGCAGGAGCTGATGCTGAAGCCATGGAGGGATGTTCTTTACTGGCTTGCCTCCCCCTGCTTGCTCAGCCTGCTCTCTTATAGAATCCAAGACTACCAGCCCAGAGATGGTCCCACCCACAAGGGGCCTCTCCCCCTTGATCACTAATTGAGAAAATGCCCCACAGCTGGATCTCATGGGGGCATTTCCCCAACTAAAGCTCCTTTCTCTGTGATAACTCCAGCTGTGTCAAGTTGACACAAAACTAGCCAGTACATAGATATATTCAGGTATTTCCTAATCTAAGCAGCTTAATAATTTTGTTCCACAGTGAATTGTGAGATGTGTACTTTTTTCAGAAAGATATATTTTTAAGACATGTGAGAAATACATGTGAGAAAAAGTGGTCCAGACAGGAGAAGGTAGCAATGTACTGAAGTAGCCTGTAGACAACAAAAGTAAGTGGTGGTGGAAATACAGTGGGTAATAGAGAAAAAAGAGAATCTGATAGGTACTTTGCCAGGTTCATGCAAACTTAAATTTTGTGAGAACATTTTAATGCCTTTAACATATTTACAATAGCTATCTTTAAGTATTTTTATCCATTAAATCCAACACTGTTTTACTTCCTACTTTACATTATACAACAAAGAATATTTATGAGTTCTGTGTGTGCATGCATAAACTTAAATTCTTGTTGAACTATTTTGTTTTTTTTCAGAAGACTGCCTTACAGGAAGTTGATTCTTCTTGGAATTAATAGAAAATGTTTCAAACCAAAAATAAGCAGCCCTTATTCTGAATCATTATCTCTACAATGTCAGCAGCATTGTGGTCTCTTCTGAGGACAACACCATCTTCTAGACACCTCTCCTCACAGGCTAGGGAAATTCTACCTCTGGTACCAAATAGCCTAAAGGCACAATGTTATAGTTGTAAACTAAATAATAATAATAATAATAATAATAATATAAACAAAAACTTTAATTCACTTTATCTACCCCTATATTTTTGATTGGACAAAATGCTAGTTATCTCTTTTAGTCAACTGACTACCCCGTATCCTTTTCCAGAGCATGCATTATTTGGCTCCTGTGTCCTTGACCTGAGATTCCAAGGAATTTCAGGACCCGTTTCTCACTTCCCTTTCTTTGCCTTCACCTTTCCAGGACAGCTGAGCATCTGCCTCCATCCCCTCATTGCACCAGTAAATTTTAATCCTTTTTATACATGGTGACCACGTTTGAACACATTTCTAAGTTGACTCCTTGTCTTAGGTAGGCTTCTATTGCTGTGATAAAACACGGTGACCAAAAGCAACTTGGGGAGGAAATGGTTCATTTCATCTTATGATTCAACATCACAGTCCATCGTCAAAGGAAGTCCGTGAAGGGCTAGGCAGGGGCATGGAGGCAGGAGCTGAGGCAGAGACCATGAAGGAGTGCTCTGCCATCACTTGCTCAGCACTTCTTCTTATACCATCCAGGACCCCTTGCCCAGAGATGACACCAGCCACAATGGGATGGGCCCTTCCCACATCAATCACTATTTAAGAAATCACCCCCTTGGGTTTTCCCACGGGCCAATCTTATAGAGACATTTTTCTCAACTGCTGTTCCCTCTTCTCAGATGACTAAGTCTCCAGACCTACTCCCACTCCTAGGGCACCTGATTAACTTCTTACATAGCACACTTGCAGAGGAATGGGTGTAAGGCATCAGATGTACCACTGGATAAATTCCAGTTCCAGTTAGAGGAGGGAAAAGGAGCCTGTGGAGACAGACAAAAACACGGACTCCCGCTGGGCGATAGAAGAGAACAGCAGCCTTTCCTCTGCTCAACTTGGTTCTCTCCAAGCCTACTCTCAACTATATCCAACATGAGATGGGCAATAAAGCAGGGATCTGGGCTACCATAGAAAGGGAATGTAAACCCCAAGAAGAGAATGAAGATAAAATGTAAAAGAAAAACAATTTAAGTAACAAAACTTCATTAAGTAATCTCTTTCTCTCTTTCTCTCTCTCTCTCTCTCTCTCCCTCTCTCTCTCTCTCTCTCTCTCTCACACACACACACACACACACACACACACACACACCTCTGAAACAAAACCCTAACCCCACACACACATGTAATAGAGCACAATTCACAAATCAACCTATCACCTGCTTAGGGGAACTGAACTGTCTCTATACCATGGAGCCCTATTAAGCCATAGGAAAATGAACTTTTTTCATTTGTATCATAACATTGAACCCAGAGAGCATTGTGGTATGTGAAATGAGAACACAGAAAGGCCAGTTCCAGGTCAGTGAGATGGCTCAGGAGGTAAAGGTGCTTTTCACTGAGCCTGGTGACTTGAGTTTGATCCCTAGGTCCTACATGGTGGATGAAGAGTCCCGGTCCCTACAATTTGTCCTCTGCCCTCTGATAAAAGAGAAAGCACAAAGAACATCAATTTGAGAAGACATTTGGTGGCACTGCTCCTGACCTACTTTAGAGAATTGTGTACTCATGCATGCCCCTACAAGATGCACACTAAATATATGTGACTTTACATTTTAAGAAAAGGCAAGTATCACATGACCTCATGTATTTGTAGAACATAAAATGGCCCATCTCATAGAAATAGGGTATAGAATACTGATTACCAGAAACTGGAAAGGTTCAGAGGTTCATTGAAAGGGAGGAAGATTAGTCAGTGGTATAGTTACATGGATAAATAAGAGCTGGTGTTCTTTTGCATAATACAGTGATTATAGCTAGCAATATATATTTATATGTTTTAACATAAACAGAAGAATGAGTTTTGAATGTTCTAACTGCAAGGAAATGACAAACATTTGAAGTGATGTACATGAAAAATTCCCTGATTTGATCTTTATAAAATGTATACACATGTGGGGCTATCACACTCCCCCCCCCCCATGAGTAAGTGTGATAATAACAATAACAAGTCTAACCTTGTCTATTCATTAAGATCTAGAATTACCATGGGAAAAAAACTCTGGGGATATCTGTGGACCATGGATCTAAATAAAGGCAACTGAAATAGAAAGACCCATCCTATCTGTAGGCAGACACTTTCCCTGCCTTGGGGATCCTGACCTTTGTAAAAAGGAGAAAGCTAGCTGAAGACCAGCATTCGTTACTCTCCACTTCCTCACTGTGGATGATGAATGACCATTGATTCCAACTGACCATGTTCAAGTTCCTGCCATCATGTCTTTTCCACCATGATAGACTGTATCCTCTAACTGTGAGCCAACATGAACCTTCTTTCCTTCCAACCTTAAGTTGTTTAGTCAGGTATTTTGTCACAGTGATGAGAAAAGTAGCTAATACTATATATTCAATGAAAATTAGCTCTCAAGAGAGAGTTGAACTTGCATGTGAAAGAACTGCTCCAACTAAGTTCAGCCGTGCTGCTCATCATGGCTCCTCAGCCATGGGTGATGTTTATGCCTATTATTTCAAAGAGACACCAGGGACTCTAATCTCTGACTGGCTAGGTTTCTATGTCTTCCACTACCTCTACCAGTACCCTCCTCCCTCAAATGCATTCATAGAGAAGAGTGTAAAATTGGATGGATAGATAGATAGATAGATAGACAGATAGATAGATAGATAGATATAGATTAATGGTTGGATGGATGGATAGATAGATGATAGATAGATAGATAGATAGATAGATAGATAGATAGATAGACAGATAGATAGAAGATTAATTGATAGATTAAAAGATAGAGTAATATATTAGATGGATAGATCAATAGATAGATAGATAGATAGATAGATAGATAGATAGATAGATAGATAGATAGATAGATAGATATTAATGGTTGGATGGATGGATAGATAGATGATAGATAGATAGATAGATAGATAGATAGATAGATAGATAGATAGAAGATTAATTGATAGATTAAAAGATAGAGTAATAGATGGATAGATCAATTGATAGATAGACAGACTGACTAGATGAGATAGATAAACAGATATACAGACAGATAGTCAAGAGAGATAGATGGAGTTAATAGTGACATTTTAGATGTCTTAACTGTGTGGAAAACCCAGTCTCTTATAATTATTGAAATAACAATGGAGGGGAATGAAAAAGGGGAAAGCACAAAAAACAGTGGTTGGAGTGGGCATTTGGTGACACCGTTCCTGACCCCTCTTTAGAGAAATGTAGGCTCCTACATGGGCCAAATAACCCTTGGCTCTCTGAGCCCAGCCAGGGCTGCGGAAAAACCTATCAGAAAAACTCAAAGGTGGGGGGGGGGGGGGGGGGGA
>NC_034600.1:37611266-37613465 GCF_900095145.1 Mus pahari | reverse complement strand
TCTCTCTCTCTCCACTCCCCTCCCCCCAAAATGATTTCCAGTATTTAGCTATTATTCCCCAGCACTTTATTGTCATCACTGAATGGAAATAGTAGTGACTAAACCATGGCTTTAATTTTGATCTTTGATAAACCTGTTTCCATCCTCATTCTAGGGGTATTATCCTTTTAGCTGACTGGCAGCCCAGTGTGGGTGGCATATGTCCTGCCCTACCCTGACCCGCTTAATCTGCAGTGTTGCAATTTGTATCTATGCAGACCAAAACACAAATAGCTTCATTAACAGTAAAACTCAGAGCCAGATCAAGGACCTATATAATAGTAACACTGAAAAATCCAAAGGGCGGAATTATGAGACTGGAATCAGGAGCCTGGAGTCCTGGTCTAAACCATTGTTATGTATGCTGGAAGCAAGGCAGCTCCTTTGTGTGAGTCTGTTTTCCCAGCTGTAAAATAAGCATGAGATCTGTTCTAATGCATCTTTAGGAAACAAGTCATATTGAACTGGTGTTTTATTTTAGACACAAGGTCTCACTATATAGCCCAAGCTGGCTGTCAACCCCACCTTCTCAGAGAAAACCCCAGGCTAACATGTTGTCACCCCATCTGCTCCGCATTTCCAGCAACCCACCCAAGTGTGCCACTCAGGGGCTCAGCTTTGGATCCTATGTGGACACAACCCCGGCTTCTAGCTGATACATCCTCATCCCTTGCCCGAGCCCAGGTGTGACATTTTCCTGGCCCCATTTCTTGGGACCAGTGAACCCAGGCAGAAGCAGAATCTAACCTGCCTTTCTCTATTCGTAATCTGGTCCAATCTGGTCTATATTGTGTCTGTGGAAAACCCATAAATACTCATTAACAATAGTTTATAATTATAAACTTCACAGGTTTGCTGTAAACATCTTAATGCATCTATAATCTTAGAACAGTGCCTATACGTGTATACATTACAGTTAAGATCACAGGACTCCTGATACAGGTTTGAGGTTCGAAGAAACTGCACCCATGACCTCTAATAGACTAGAAGCCATTTTCTATATCAAATCCTTCTAGTCAAAACCAGAGTGGGGAGAAAACCTTGCTTCGGAGCTATGCACAGATCTCCCATCTCTCTATAGATTGACATTTACATTTCCCTGTAAAGTTGTGTTGCTTTTTTGATTTGAGAAAAAAAAAAAAAGCAAACACTTTAATGAGTTGTTGGTCCTACAAAGACAGATCTAAACATGCCATTACTGGAAGTGTAATGGTTTTGACAGTGAGAAACTAGACTGTTCTGTGCAATAGCTGAGCCATCTCATCGGGCTGGCAAGAAATCCCAGGGCTCCACCTGCTCAGCCCTGGAGAAGGGAGGACAAAAAAGAACTCAAGGCAGAGAGGCTGTGAGAAACTGGCTCACGAGCAGCCACTCCTGCCCCATGAGCAGGTACCAAAAGGTTCTGTTACCCTGGCCAGTCTTTAGTACCTACACTGTCACCCGCGAATATATTCAAAGTACAGATAATCCTGGCTGGCTGGGGAAATGGTGATTCTTTTGGAACTCCGCATTCCCCTCTGTCCACCTCCCAAGTGCTGGGATTTCGGACGTTCACCACCACACGGTCTGTACTGTGCTCAGGATTGACTTCATGGCTTTCTGCACGCTAGACAAGAACTCTACTCACTGAGTTGTAGCCCCAGCCCTGGGAAGGCCAGTGAGTGGGGTTTCCCGGGTTTGCCAAGCACATGTGTATATCAGATTGTGCCTGACCTCCAAGCAGCTTACGAGGTCCATCTCTTACATAGATTTTTTTTTCTATGCACACTGGCTTTGTAATCTAATCCCCCAGAAGAACCTGGCTTCACTGCAGTCTTTACTGTTTCCCTGCAGGGTGGACATGGTGGCCAATGTACCTATAAATCCCAGTACTTGGGCACTCAAGAACCTGAGGCAGGAGGATCATGAGCTCAAAACTATCCTGAGTTACACTCAAAATAGAAAAGAAAGAAAGAAGGAAAGGAAGGATGGAAGGAAGGGAGGGAGGGAGGGAGGGATGGAGGAAGGAAAGGTAGCCAGAAAAGGAAAGAAGGGAGGGAAGGAGGAAGGAAGGAAGAGAAGAGAATGACTGTGACTCCATCCTGTAGATTGTGCTTATGGAAGGAGAGGCAGTGTGGGTGAGGTAGAAGGAAGACCATGAGCAAAGTTCACCTGCTCGGT
>NC_034600.1:37585001-37611240 GCF_900095145.1 Mus pahari | reverse complement strand
CCTGAGTTACACTCAAAATAGAAAAGAAAGAAAGGGAGGGAGGGAGGGAGGGAGGGAGGGAGGGAGGGAGGGACAAGTTGACAAACCAAGTGTATCCATTTAAAAAAAGACAATTTGAAACAAGGAAGGAAGGAAGAAAAGAAAGTGACTGTGACTCCATCCTGTAGATTGTGCTTATGGAAGGAGAGGCAGTGTGGGTGAGGTAGAAGGAAGACCATGAGCAAAGTTCACCTGCTCGGTCCTCAACTATAGATTAAAACTATGCTAAATGTCTGTCTTCGGGAGCTGTCCAGCCCTGCAATTAAAGCCACAATAGCTGAGGGACAAGACCAAAATGGATCCTAAAAGACCTGTCCTCCAGATTCCGGCAGGATTGATCTCTACAATCTGAAGTTCAAAGACAAGAGAGATCTGTGTTTTAATTGCTTCTTCTATCCCTTTCCTCTCAAGGAGTATTTGTTTTTCATCATGATCGCATTCTAGGCTAAACTTTGGGCCAAGTAACAATAGCGCTGTAGCCTAGAAACACCAAGGTCAAGACCAGAATGCCCGTGAAGACCAGAGCAGAGCTGACTGAGTCCCACCTAGTGCCCCAGAAAGGAAGTTTTACATTAGAAACACTCTACTACATAGTCCATAACCTGTCAAAATTAAGTGTCCCCCAAGGACCCACACGCTTCTTTCCCAATCTGTGGTACTATGAGGAAGAGAGGCCTAGTAAGAAGAAATTAGGTCATTGAGGTCACGCCCTTAAAAGTAATATTGAGGCCCCAAGCCCTCCTCTCTATTCTTGTTCCCAAGCCCAAGTGTGAGGTAAACAGGTTTCCTCTACCGCATACTTCCACTATCCTATACTCTGCTATACTAGGCACAAGGCAAAGGACCAAGCAATAACGTGCTGAAATCATAGCCAAAACAACCCCTCTGTCTTTTTCTACTGGAATAGTTCTGAAAGTTTGTCATAGTAACAGAAGAGTGAATAACAAGAAGAGAAAGTGAATTTGTTCCTGTTGTTTGTGTTCATGGAAGGAGAGGTAGTGTGGGTGAGGTGGAAGGAAGACCACATGCTAAAGGGTAGCTACCATACATCATCTCTGAGCGGAACAATGAGGACATCCCTCCCAGAGGACGTAGGACTGGGCCCGGAGGAAGGCTTGCCTGGAGGAAGGCTGTCTTGGGGCTTTTTCTGTGCCTGTCCTCTTATTCTGCACCACACCGTCATCCACCCGTGGTTAACAGTTCCATCTATGTGATGATGGTTCAACTTTGCAGCCCCAAAACCTCACTGTGGAAGCTCTAGAAGCCAACACCTATCCGATGCCTTCAGGTGTCTTAACTTGGTCATCCCATAAACTCTCCAAGGGTCCCATTGGTTGTGTTACCTCAGTAATCGCTCACATTTCCCCACTGCCCTCTGCTGGCCAGAGCACCAAATCGCTCAGAGGTTCCTGCTGACAAGTCTGCTCCCTTCCACAGCTCCCCCAAGCCCAAAGGATAGTTCTCCAAGAAGAAACCTGACACCAGGGAGGTTGCAGGAAGTTCCTGTCCCACCTTAAAGATGAATCCCCAGCTGCTTTAGAGGACATGTATAAGTGTTGTCACCTCGTTCTTACCACCTGCTTCCATCTGCCCTCCATCTCTCCAACGCAGACTGCTCACAACACTCAGATTGAGTTTATTGTCACTCCTTGGTGTCCAGATTCTCACTGGCTCAAGACCTTTGTACCCTGCTTACTCTGCGTGGAAGACATGGTTGAACCTGGAGAGTTCTTTTCCTCATTCCTCAGCTCCCAGTGGACACATTAATTCTGCCGGGGAAGTCCTTGGAACTCCCCCAAGCCTGCCTTGTCCCCTGGCAGTGCACCAGCGAAGTCCTTCAGGGATGAGCCACTGAGTTCTACGATTGCCATGGCTTTGGGTGTTGGTTCTGAAACCGTCTTACATAGCCCAGGCTGGCTTCAAACTCAGTACACCACTAAAGCTAACCTTGAACTTCTTATCCTTTCGCTGACATCTCTTGAGTGCCAAGACTAGAGCTGTGAGCCACCACACCCTGCTCGTAGCTGCCATTTCATTCCTGGAAAGGATCAGAGTAAGGAATCCTAACACAGGCGTGAGTAACCAACAGGAAGACTGTGGGTAGAACCGGACGCCCCCTCCTTTCCTGTGGGTCCCCTTACCCACCCCCTACACTATCTCATGGAAACCAGTCATTGCATCCTAACTCAGGCATCGTGTGTCGATAAAACGATTGGGACTACTTAAAAATGGTGGCCCTACTGTGCCAGGCAACTGCCAGAAGATCCAAAAATTGCCTTCTCTGTTTGCTTTTTATCATAGAACAGCGGAGACCATGCCATCATGTGGATCACTGGAAAGCAAACCATATTCTCCCATAGGACCCAGGTTATAATTAGAGGAGGTATGCCTGACAAAGGACTTGGCTTCATGCAAATAGTAGATGTCAACAACAACAACAAAAAAGAATATTTTACAAAAGCAAAGATTCAAGTAACTCTAAATATCTATTATTCTTTCAAATAATAAAGCCCACAAATCATTATAAAGGAGAGAGGATCTGAGGTGCACACACAGTGATTACTGAGGGACTGCAGTGTACCAGAAAGGTACAATAAAACATAGTCACTGGGTTATAAATTAGAATTGGGGGCTGACTTTAGTGCAGTCATTACACACTTAATTGACTATGGAGAAGTAGTGAAGTACCATGGTTAAAGAGTGATGCTGGGGAATGGGAGACCCAACCTCAGGCCTGCCCTTGCCCACTGAGCTCTGTGAGGTCAGAGGCTGAGAATGGCAAAAGAAGGACAGGGCCTACATAGGGCATGACTCAAAGGTGTACATAGCATGAGCACACCATCTCTGAGTTGGCACTTTGGCCAAGTAAATCACTTTGAGCCTGCGGCTCTGCATTTGTAAAGCAAGCAAACCAAAGGTATGGCATCTTCTAGCTCCAAAGTTCTAAAGCTGCCCACTTAGAAGTCAATCTCTAAGCATAGTTGACTGCCACCTTGGTGGTAAACAAAGCCACCAGTAATCATCAATGCCTTCATAGAGTCCCTGCTTGCAATTGGGGTCTTGGCCATGTGAGTAGCCTTGGCTATTGAGACTTCAGCAAGCACAATAAACATGGGCTTGTGGATTGTCTGTGTACTGTATCTATAATATCATAAGTACTTCTATACTGAGACTTATTCCCTGGTTATTTCTTGAATACCAGGCACCATGCTGTGAGGAGCTCAAGCTGACATGATGGAGAACCAAGACATTTTGATAGAGAACCCAGGTCAGCTCCCAGCCTACTGACAGTACCAACTGCTGGTCATGGGAGTGAAAATCTAGGGCAGTGCAGCCCAGTGGATACCCCAAGCTAGCAGCAGCCCCAGCTGAGGTTATGTAGACTAGAGCCTCCCTGCTGGGTGTAGTCAACCCATAAAGTCATGAGAGATAATAAAAACAGCTGTCTCAAGGCAGTAAGTTTGGGGGAGCAGGACGCTATGTAGTAATAGCGTGTGTCTACATAACACAAGGACATGAACAATTTGGGTAAATGGAACTTTCCAAGTGTACGAAATGATGTGTGTATATGTGTGTATGCATGTACCATGACTATACATGTAAACCTTCCTAACTGAAAAACATTCAAAATATTCCAACCCTGTAAAAGAAAAATGATTGAAAATACTGACATAGTGCTCAGTAAATATTTATCATCGATAAAGATATTTCCTCTTCCAAAAAAGAAAAAAAAAAAGCCTTTCCTCTCTACCTTCTCTTGAATAGGCAGAGTAGCTCAAGTGCACAATCAAATAAAGGTCATCAGGAAATGTTGCACGCTGCTCAGTCATTCTCCCCAGCACTCCACTGACAGCTCCCAGAGCAGTCCCTCGCTCTTGATAATCTATAAAAAAAAACAACAACCGTCAATCAGAGCAGAGTCTAAACAAAGTGTCTAGTGAGCCAGAACTTTACCTTTTTTTTTTTTTTTAATGAAGAACCCATTGATATTCCAAGCTTAGGGGAAATGGGCAAATATAATGAGACTATGAGCTTTCCTTGAGGTAAATTGTTCTTTTGGGTTGGCATAACAAAATTCCATCCATGATATAGCTTATGAACAAGAGATTTGAATTGCTCTTGGGTTCGGCAGGTTAAAAAGATCGAGGCGCTGAAAGGTTTAGAATCTCACAACCCCATTTTCTGGTCAGTAGACAGCACCTTTCTACTATATCCTCATGTAGAAGGAAGGTGCAAGGAAGCTCCCGGGCCCTGGGTGAGGCTCTTGTGTAAGTGCACAGCTATCGTTCCATTTGGGCGTGTCCCTGGGGTATATGTATTGGAATCACAGTCCTCGGCATGGTGGTATTCACAAACAGTGTCGTCATTAGAAGATAAAAACTTAATGTTGATAGGTCACTGAGACCAATTGCCCTTGAAAGGGATTAATGTGGCTCTCACCTACTGTTAGTTCCCAAGAGAGTGGGTCATTAGGAAAAGGCAAGCCTAGCCTTCCTAGCTCTCTAGCTTCCTGTCTCACCACGGTCTTCCCTCTCTCACGTACTCACACCATGCTACCGTGTGCTGCTCACCAGATAACGGACTGACGTAATCATTCATCCTATCCATGACCTGATCACCTCCCTGGCGCTGATCCATCACCTCTGGAGCTGAGACTTGAATGTGTGAGTTTTGACCGAGACATTTAGATTTCAACAGGAGGAGACCACCAACCTTCCTCTAGGGAATTAAAAGTCACTGAAATGTGCCCTGGCATCCTCAATCAAGGTTCAGTGGCAAGGACAATGCGAGTTCTGGAAAAAAAAAATCAGCATGGGGAACAGAAAGAGACTGAACCAAGGGGGCAAGCTGCCTTTGCATTTGCAGTAGAAAGATTAAAGGCACTGGGGTTCGAGAAAAACAAAGGGTAAATTGATAAACAAACACAACCCCATATAATCAGCCAGCTCGACCTTGACATGAAATGTTTCTGGCCAATGAAGGATAAGAGGCAGAAGAGAGTCTTTCCTTGGAGCTTGAAGAGCTGACCTTGTAGGGTGACTACACAAACGTAAGGCTTCAGTCATCTTCCTCAGACATTGTCACACTGACATCTAAGGGATGGTGATGGGGCCTTGGAATTCTCAAGGCTGTTGAGTTTGCAGCTTGTTGCACTAGTCAAACAGAGGCAACTGGGCAGGGGCAGTGCAACAGTCTCTCACCATCTGCAGCACCTGTGACCTACAGCCAGAGCAGCAAGGGGCATCATTCCAAGGATGCCTGGCATCAGAATATGATGCCTCTTGCAGGTTATCACGGGAGGACGGACCCTGGAAATGGGACGTTCTGATGGGCACAGTGGCTCAGGCCATCTAATCAGAATCCTGAAGAAATGTGGCTTCATTTCAGATCTCTAACTTTGCAAAGTAGGTTGGTGTCTATTTTAGGCGCTTCTTTTCTCAGAATATCTAAGAGGAGGGCTTAAGATATAGGGTAATATCTAATGGATGCTTCCCAGTGCTGGGTACCTTTCAAGATCTTTTAGTTTGATCTTCATTTAAGTCTCACAGGTAATCCCATGACAGGCACTTCACAGGAAAAGGTTGAGGCCTAAGGAAGTAATATTTTTTTTCCAGAGAACTAACTAGTCACTAATGGAGACAGCATTCAGAGCCAGTCATGTTCTGAACTACATTTCCTCAGCCCTGCACACCACACATATGCTGCCCTGTTCTGTGTACTTTAGGGGGTCTGACATGGACAAAACCACAAAGGACGTAAGAGGGGAAAACCATCTCTTATTGTTCTGCAGCTGGTGTCTTGGGGCCTACATTCTCTGTGTCCTTCCTTATGATGTACCTGTTAAATAATCTGAAGCGATTAAAAAACAAAAAACAAAAAACAAAACAAACAAAACAAACAAACAAACAAAAAAAACCTCAGAGGTTGTTAGCATACCCAACCAAACCTGGCACTTCACTAAAACTTATCCTACACTGGAGTTGAAATCAGTGTGTCTGCTGTGTAGTCCAGCTATGTAGATGAGGCTCAGAATTCCAGCTCCCATTTCTCCAGGGTTGGTGCATCTTGCCTCATGCCCTGAAAAACCAGTTCCAGTCTTGCTTTGGGTTTTGTGCGTGTATTGTTATTATCAATTAGCATCCGCATTTGCTATTGATATAGCACTTCGTGTTTGTAAGCCCTTTCCTCTGGGTGTTTGTAGATGGCTGGTCTTTACAGCTGCAGATATGTTTGCTCTGACATCACCTCCCCAGGATTATGCCTATGGGCTAAATGATTTGCTTTATGGCATCTGCAGGGGAAGCATGCTATCGAGTACAATATGTGCAATGAAGAGAAAAGGAGGAGATCATGACAGGCTCGCTGCATGTGAGGTATCCAGCAAGAGGCTGGGAGAAGAACAGAGCAACTTCCTTTAGTTGCTTCTATTTATGATCATAGAAGTGTAGTTATTAACGATGCTGTTTTACGTTTTATGGTTCTTGTTCAGTTAAAGAGTTCCCCAGGGCATGGGGAGGCAAACTTCACGTTCGTGACTTTACCTTGTTCATATGGGCACTGTGTTTTCTCTCCTCTCAGGGATTTTTCCTACTGATAACAGCAGAAGCAGTGATAGTGGCAAGAGTCGAAACTTAAAGGTAAGGTATAGGCATGGTAATTTTCTCTCAGCTCATCCCTGTGTTAAGAGGGCCTGTGCTTTGTCTCCTGGATCTGTTCGGTTTCCTGGAAGAAGAGGGTGGCGGTGCAGCATCTATCTGCAAAGGCTGATGCCTGTTGATTTGCACCATGGGGACAATTAGGACAAAATGAAACTGCCACATCCAGAGGGTAAAGCTGGAAGGGGTTCCAGCTAGAAACTCTTTAAGATTTTCTCCGGGTTCATACAGTGAATATATAGATTTTTAATGCCCTAAAGACACCAAAACCATAATGCAAAGACTGTGAAACACAATAGAAGCACAAAATAAGGCCAACAATAGGAAACTTGGAGGAGATGAGTAGGTTGAAACAGAAAAATACAGATGTGTGCCGTATGAGAGAGAAGTCTCGAGGCTAAGAGCCACATTAACAGTCCCGTGCCAGCATCAAATTCCAGGGTCCCCCCAGTCCCTAGTCCCAGAAGCTCACATATTGCGGAGAGCAGACTGCCTTTGGGGTCGGCTTCCTGCTTGCTATTAAACCCAGTCCTCTGTAGTCCCAGAGCCCATTTCCTGATGATCATGATTATCTGCTTGAATTAGAAGATTTTCAATTACCTGGAAATTCTAAAGGCTTGTATTCGGTCCTCACCGGTGCTAGCCTGGGTAGAGAATCCAAGGAACCTTTCATCTTCCACTTCCCCATTACACATGATTCATAGCTTAGATTCCACACATAGGTGGATTGGGTGATAGTTTATCTGTAGTTCTTTTAGTTTTTTAGTGTATTTTGTTTGGTTTGGTGTTTGATTTTGCTTGTTTGATTGGTTTGGTTTGTGTAGAGACAAGGTCTCATGGAACCCAGGCTGACTTGGAAGTCACATGTAGCCAAAGTTAACTTTCAACTTCTGTTCATCCTGCCTCACCTTCCAAGTGCTCAGATTATGGGCCTGTATCTCCATACCCAGCTTCACGCCATGCTGCGGGATGAACCTGGAGGCTTTGCCTTTATGGCACATACCATATTCCGTATGCTAAGTTCTTAACAACAGTATTCATTTAATTATCTTAGCATTTATAAGAGACAAATAGGACTGTTCTACAGATCAGGAAATACGAAGATAAAGAAACTGTGGTGCACAGACGTTAAGCAGTCTGTCTGAGGCCACGCTGCTCATATGTAATAAAGCCAAGATTCAAACTCAAGGAGGCTGGCTCCTGTCCACAGTTTTACCCCAGCACTGGGCTGTCTCTTTTGTGGATGATAAATTATGCTTGGAAATGTTACCAAGGCAAAGGGCAATGTAAAACATGTGGTGTACGCAATAAGCAGAAGGTGCTGACCTCATGCTGAAGTGGGAAGGAGGAGGAGATGGTGGTCAAGAGGTATTTTTTTTCAGTCTGTGCTGTTGTGAATACAGTTAGTTAATACAGTGTTTTTCACATTTCAAAAGTACTAAGAGTACATTGTGAATGCTCTAAAACAAGGGGGGGGAGACAGATAAAATGATGAAGGTGTTAACATGAAATATTCCTTGCTGTTTTCATGATTATGAAATCAATTTTTATCCTATAGGAAAGTATAACTAGAGAGTACGAATGTAGCCCAGTGGCAGAGAACTCACTCAGCATGGATAAGACCCTGGGTCTAATCCACAGCATAGGATACTGACTGATAAAAGTCACGTAACAACAGAGCTGTAGATACAGATTAGTGGGTAAGAGGATATACTGTTCTTTCAAGGACAGAAGTTCAACTCCCAGCACCCACATATGGTAGCTTACAACCACCTGTAATTTCAGCCCCAGGGCTATCCAACACTTCTCCCCTCTGTGGATACCTGCACTTACATAAACACACGTACACACTAAATAAATAAGTATAAATAAATAAATAGATAAATAAGAAAGAAAAAGAAAGAGAGAGAGAAAGAAAGAAACAAAGAAAGAAACAAGAAAGAAAGATAAAAGAACCAGATAACAAGGCGTAGTAAATGATTCAGAGAAGTGATGATCAGCATATGAGAAGGTCAGACCAGGAGCCAGGCTATGCCAAAGCCAACAGTAAGTTGATGTTTAAGAGGTACCCAGGAGCTTGGGGAGGCAGAATTACAGAATCCACACTCACACCCTTCTGCACGAGGCCTGTGTCCTTCACTTTTTCCTTCCACTAGAGTCTTCATCAGATAAAACATCAACTATTTTAAAGCCACAGAGAAGATGCCATGCCACTGCACACAAGTACAGCTGAGTCCTTTTTGAGTTAATACACACACCCTCCAGGGTGGCAGCAGCCTGCTGGCCTATGTCTAGCAGTTCCTAGGTGATCAAGTACTCAGAATCCCGCTTTCCAGTTTCCTTAGGATATGATAGTCCACACTTGAATCCTTTCGTTAAAAGCAGGGGATGGTTATGGGGCTCTCAGAATGATCTGGTAACCAATCAAGGATGAGGTCAGCCACACTCAGAGAGTGGAGCAGCATTTGAACTCAGAAAGTGGAGCAGCATTTGCAATCCTCAGACAACAATGATTCAGACACGAAGACAGATGCTAGCCCTCAAGTTCCAGCATCTTTGTTGTTGTGAGGACCAGGCTCCAGGAGGATTTTGAAGAAGGAACTGGTGAGGAACCAGTCGAACCCATTTGATACACTATGACGATCTCACCCAAGGCACAGCAGAGGACTTGAGGTGACAGCAAAGAAAGCCTGTGACTGAGACTTCCCAAGATCATGAGGACCACGGAAGCCCTGTTGAGAAGACAGAATGTTCCTGCTTGAATCTCCCCTCCATCATGTGACTGTGTGTGAGCCCTGACATCATGGCATGAGAAAGTAACTTGATTGGAAATAGAGTCCCATATACTGCTCTTCTCGGGATTATGTCGGAATCTCATGAGCTGCTGTATCCCTTAAGACTAGATTCAAATCTATGATTTTCCAAACCAAAAATAGAGCAAGAATGGGGTTGGTGGTCCCTACATTAGGGAAAATGAGAATAAAAACCACTACAGAAACATTAAGGTTAGATTTCATTCATGCAGAAAGATGCCTAGAAGGATATGTGTGTATATGATGTATATGCATATTATATCTATGTATATACATAGATATTTATATATGTGTGTGTGTGTATGTGTGTATGTATACATGCACATACATATACAGACAGGTATGTGTGTATGTATATGCTTACGTATATTTTATGTGTATACTTATGCATATGCTTATGTTTTTATATATGTAAACATTTATCAGAAAATACACAAAGATAAAGCTACACAAATGCCTGCTCCATAGCAGAGAGACAGGTGATGTCACAGAGAACCTGGAGAGCTCAACAGGCAACAACAATGACTGCTGTACACAGGCGAAGGTGACCGGAGTCCAAATGCAGCACAAAGGCATTGTGACATTCCAGAGGAAAGAAAACAGGTCAGGGGAATGGCACACAGTGTTCATCCTGGACCGTCTAATCAGATGGCTTTACTCTTGATGTTTAGCTCTGTTTTATGTGCAAGTGCCTGTAAACACACACACACACACACACACACACACACACACAGCTACACACACATGTTGATGAGCCTTATCTCAGGCACCATCCACCTTTATCATTTGATACAGGGTCTCTCACTAGCCTTGAACTTGCCGTGTAAGCGAGGGCGGCCAGTGGGTCATGAATCTATGCCTCTGCCTCTGCAGTGCTGATGACAAGCAGACACCACCAGGCCTAGCTTTTTTGCTTTTTTTTTTTTTTTATTTTTTTTTTTTTATGTGAGCTCTGAGGCTCAAACTTGGTCCAAATGAGCCATCTCTCTAGCTCAGTTTTTAGTTTTTAGCTCACAGATCTTTGGTTCCTTTGTGACGGGAACTTAAGAAAAATTAAACTTAATCTGTTTTGTGTTATTAGCAAAACATCTAATGCTGGGAAATGGTTTTTGGGGTTTTATTGTTGTTTTGTTTTGGTTTGGTTTGGTTTTTTGTTATTTTGGCTTGTGATTCTGGTGACTAGAAAGCCCAAACAGTATGGTGCAGTATCTGGTGAAAGCCTTGTGGCTATATTACCATCATAGGTGGTATCACATGGTTGGAAGACATTGGGGAAGAGAGGAGTGATGAGGGAACCATGGTTACTTTTTTGTAATAATCCACACTCTTGGGAATCCACTCTATTTCTTTAAGATGTATGTAATATAATCCCTTCAGGAGAACAGTCATAAAGAAAGCAGGCCCACTAGGCCCACCTCTCAAGAGCTGTGCTGGATGGTTTTCTGTCAACTTGACCCAAGCTAGAGTCATCTGAAAGGAGGGAGCCTCAACTCAGAAAATGCCTCCGTAAGATCTTGATGTAAGGGATGGCTCAGAGGTTAAGAGCACTGGCTGCTCTTCCGGAGGTCTTGAGTTCAATTCCTAGCAACCACATGGTGGCTCACAACCATCTGTAATGGGATCTGACACTCTCTTCTGGTGTGTCTGAAGACAGCTATAATTGTACTCATATACATAAAATAAATAAATAAATAAATCTTTTTTAAAAAATATCTTGATGTAAGCCATTTTCTTAGTGCTTGATTGGGGGGGGGGGGCGCAGGCCATTGTATGTGGGGAGAGGGGCTGTCACGCCAAGGCTGGTAGCCCTGGGTTGTGTAAGAACCTGAGCAAAGCCAGGGGCATGAGCCAGTAAGCAGCACCCCATCCTGGCCTCTGTACCAGCTCCAGGCTCCAGGCTCCTGCCCTCCTTGAGTTCCTGTCCTGACTTCTTGGATGATGGACTGTGAAGTAGAAGTAGAAGCTGTAGAAACCCTTTCCTCCCCAGCTTGCTTTGGTGGTGGTGTTTCATCACAGGAATAGTTAACTCTAACTAAGACAACGAAGGACCTACTACCTTTTAACGCCGATTCCTTGAGACCAAGCTTCCATCACATAAGCCTCTGAGGACAAACCATTATCTTAACCACAATACCAAGGCTTCATTGGATCATTGGATCTGGCCCGTGGCCTCTACCACCACACTGTTGTTTGCAATACCTTGCTTACGCTATTGTACCATGAGGATAATTGATCTTAGTTAATTTTTAAAAAGACTAATAACCTCGTTCCTCTAATTTGACTAACCTAGGCTGATTTGCATGTTTACAAACATTGATACCTGGATAGAATTTCTAACCTTCCTCAGCAGCCCAATCTTTTCCGAGTCTCAGTTTGCCCATGTGTGTTGGTCACCTGTCGGGCAAAAATCTTATCGGGTAAGCCCAAAGTTTTCTGTCTTTCAGACCAGATTTTCACCCCAAATCTTGTCTCATGGCAATGGTCGTTGGGACATGAGCTGTGGGAAAGAATGGAATATGACTCAATAATCACATTTTTTTCCGTGCGGTCCTCTGCGTTTACAAAGACCACTTTGTCTGTCTGGACGAGAAAGAGGCAAACACTCTGCTTGTCACTCTGCTTGTCACTTCATTGGCTGGACCAATGAAGGGAGAGGGCGTGGCCTGCCTGGGTGGATCAGTACAGCTGGGCGGGGTTGCACCATGCACACACAGCACTGTCTTCTCCAGACGTGTGTTTGCTGCCTTTGCAGGGTCTTTCTGTTTCTGATCAGCTTCGTGTGCTGATCCCTCCTGAACTGCCAGCACAGCTAGGCAGCTTTTAATGGAGAAAGACACAAGATGGACTAACAACTATTCCAGCCTTTCCTCAAGTGAACACTCGGATTTTTTTTCCCCCTTCTACATTATCAAATGCTACGGTACTTTAAACTTCTCCCATCATTAAGCCTTCTGAGTGAAATATTGGACTGATTAATGTGGCATTTTCCACTAAACTGTTTCAGGAAATGTTGCACCTTACCAGTGGGATGCTTTTGAATAATGTAATCTCCTTAGTATAATTAAAACTAAGTTCTGAAGTTAGTACCTTTTATCCCTTGAGGCACTCGTCAAAATGTCAAGTGTTCCTTCTAGTAAAACTGCAATCCCATAATACAAACAAATATATTACCCACTGCTCCTCATGAGCAAGAGGCCCTTGTTGCTTTTTTTTTCCTCTTGTCACTTCATCCTGAGCAAGAAGCCTAAGAAATATGGTCACCAAAAGCCATTTGAACTCTCACCACTGACCCATGTTCTGCGACAGTACCTGGCTTGCATTTACCAATATGTCTTTTGGCTGTCTTCAACGGATGAACTCCTTGTTGTTGTGTTGTTATGGATGCATAGAAAACAGTGTGGATATTTAAAATCATTTGCTTTCTTAGGGCTTTTGTGTGGTTTAAAGGGGAAATGAGAGGTGACTCCTGACTCCTGGCATGAGTTGCTCTGGCACAAAAAACATTTAGAGAGCCTCACAATTCCAAGGGCCTAACTTTTTTTTTAAGCAAGTTTTTAAAAACTGGCTTGATAGAGTGTGATAAAAATGATAAGATGAATGGTCAACATTATTGATAGCATTTTCATCATTACCTCCTGCAGGGACCAGGGACAGCCTGACCTCAGTCAGGGCTGCTTCTAGAAGGCCTGCTCTTATGACTTATGGCCTCCAGAGGAACAAGATAGAGTGTGGGAAGGTACGGAGAAATGGCGTCAGAGTCTGCCCTCCTCTGGAACAAACTGTAAGTCTGTGAGGCAAGCTTGTCGTGCAGGCTTAAGGCACTTACTTCTGGCTACCAGAGAACCTGGTATCTTCTCACAAATTATTGGCTTCTTCTAGAAAAACCCAAGATGTGTCAAAGGTTGGCAAGGAGAAGCCCATTATTTTGTTCCATTATAACTGTTCTTCATTTCACTTCCTAGAGATCCTATTAGCTTCTCCCCTAGAGCCTACACCTGTCATGCAGGAGCCCCATCTCCAGATATGATGGCCCTGCCAGTCTCCATCTGGGAAGGAGGTGGGAGGAAGTGACAAGGGGACAGTGCAGACACTTGGAGACAGAAGGAGCCCAGCAGGACTTTGAAAGAGAACTAGTCAGTGCTGGAACATGCTTCTTACCAAATAATGTTTTCATTCTCAGAAAAAAACGCTCTCCTTTCCAGTCTGCAAGCCAAGCTGACTGCCACTTCCCTTTGCCTGCCAACTAGTCATTAGCAAACAATGAGCGACAGCATGAGTTCGGAAGAGAAAGGGGCTGGCATGCACAGCACAAAGCAGCGGAGTCGTGGGGGTCAATGAGGACAGAGCACCCAAGTGCCAGGCTGCATGTGGCTCTCTGGGAACTGCGGACTGAAAAGAAAGGTGAAGTTAGGCACCGCTGAGAAGTGCCGCCTTGACAGTGCAGCTGGGCAGAGATACACCCAGGGAACTGGATACCTGAAGATGTATTCAGCTGAGCGAGCGTACGTGCGGCCGAGCCACCGGCTGGGATAGAATGTTTCCTATACCCAACCAAGGACAGAAATGCTTAGAACAAATAATTCAAGAAAGTGGTCCCCTGGACATCCAAGCCCAAGCTGTCTGAATGAGAGACTCTTCAACATAATTTACATGAAACCAGCAATGTATTGGAGAGAGTCATGGATTGTCTCATGATGATCCACAGACAAGAAGACATCCGGAATGGGTCTGCTCTTGAACCAGCACTAAGCCACAGATACTGGTTCAGACAGCCGCTCTTGCTGTCTGTCTGTCTGCTGAGTTCAGCTCCTCTTTCTCTGCATGGTCTCTCCCGCTTCTTGCTTGACCATGCTTTTTGCTTCTTTCTCCAGATCGTGTCTAATGTTCAAATAGCCAAACATGGTGGCTATATCCCCAGAGCTTAATTGTCCTCCATTCAAATGAACCATAAAATTGAACCAACTATTCATTCTCATTCACAATTTCTAGAATAGACCATTTGCTTCACCCAACTTAGGCTCGTCTGTTTTCTAAGCAGGCACTTGCTGGAACATGGTGATCAGCAGTCACGCCTGTTCATGGGGGCATAGTCCTGAGGGCTGGGGCTAGGACACAGGGCTGAGAATAAACTCACTTTACTGCTGGCTCTGAATGACTTCAACATGTAGCAGAAATTGTTTTATTAAATGGAAAAATAATAGGCTTTTTTTTTTTAAATAAAAAGGGTTGCAGGAATTTTTTCCCCATTTCTGAAAGCTTTTTAAAGGAGTGTGGATTCAAAAAAAGACACTAACTTGTCACCTATCATATAGGACAGAGGCTCTCAACCTGTGGGTCGTGAACCCTTTGGGGGCCAAAGGACCGTTTCACAGAGGTTGCGTAAGACCATCTGCATATCAGATATTTATATTATGATTCAAAACAGTAGCAAAATTATAGCTATGATGTAGCAGAGAAAATAATTTTATAGTTGGGGGGGATCACCACAACTGTTTTTAGGGGTCACAGCATTAGAAAGGTTGAGAACCACGATATAGAGGAGCAATAACTGATTTAGGAGCTGGGGGATGTGAGGACTGCTCCCCATTCCCCTCAACTGGCTGTGTGAGCAAGCTATACAGCCTCCCAGCTGTTTTCTCATCTATAGATATGGGATTATAGAAGCCACCTGACCATGTCCAAGTGCTAGAGAGTGAAAACTGCTGTACACCTAGGCTAAGTGGGTAGTGAGCAGTCTGGGCTTCCCACGGCTAGGAATCCTAGGTCTTATGGCCCAAGAGGCTATGTTAACTCTGGATACAAGTAAGACAAATCACACAGTCGCTCCAGTCACCACCAGCCTTCCTTGTAGGTATTGGGGAGGGCCAAGGTGCGCATTCTTGGAGTGAAATCTAACAGAGCTGTGACAACTGCACTTTTAGTGAATAATAAAAAACAGTGCTGAGAATATGATATGAAGAGATAAGATAGGAATTCTCTCACGTGGGGAGGGAGGTGACCAGGTCAGAGGGGTGGCAAATCTGGGACTGATCCCTTTGTTCAGCAAAGTGATTTAGCAGGGCTAGAGTGATGTTTGTACAATGGAGCCAAGGTTAAATTCTCCCACCTAGGCATCAGAGGGGCAAGAGGGAGTGACCTCTGCCAGTGCATATGGATGCATCTGGGCTTGCCACCTTGGGCCCCTTTCCTTCTCAACCTTCATGCTTCTTGAAGCTGTGTGCTTATAAAGATGATACTCTCAGCAAGAGGACTGTCTCCTGGCAAATCCGTCCTCCCAAGTTTGCTGCGAAGATCTAATAAGATAATGGATAGAAAACGGCTTTAAAAACTGTGAAGTGATAAACAAATGTAAGTTACCATAATTATTATGATTAACAATGTCATAAAGGGAAACCATTAAGTCAGTCAGACAAATTGGCACATGTACTTAGCACCTAAAAGTAATCAGGCAGGGCGCCTAAAAGCAATGTGATAATCTTCGCCTTTCAAGTTCCCTTTCATTAAGCTTGTGTGGGTTTGAGCATCTATGAAATTGGAAGATATATTTGGCTCCCAGCTTCCTTGGTTTAGTGGAGGGATGCTTTCTCTGATGTTCCTTATCCTGGATCCTTAGAAGAAAAGGCGCATGCCCACATCTGGGACATATACCATGGTACCTAACAGTGATTCCAGAGAGGTGCCAATCAGAGCTGGCTTCTGGCTTTTTTTTTTTCTTTGAGTTTACATGTAGCAGGATAGAGAATGTGTGTGTTGAAAAGGTGAGAGAACTAGAAAGACGGAAAGAGATAGGGCAGAGGGGGACCCAGGACATGACATTTGACTGCTTTCAGTGGATCCTGTCTACTCAACTCCTGTATAATATATATATATATATATATATATATATATATATATATATATATATATATATACATGCACAGCATATAAGACTTGCACTTAGGGGCAGTGGTGGTACATGACTTTAATCCCAACACTTGGCAGGCAGAAGCAAGTGAATTTCCGAGTTCGAGGCCAGCCTGGTCTACAGAATGAGTTCCAGGACAGCCAGGGCTACACAGAGAAACCTTGTCTTGAAAAACCAAGAAGAAGAAGAAGAAGAAGAAGAAGAAGAAGAAGAAGAGGAGGAGGAGGAGGAGGAGGAGGAGGAGGAGGAGGAGGAAATTTACAGACTGGAGAGATGGCTCAGCAGTTAAGAGCACTAACTGCTCTTCCGGAAGTCCTGAGTTCAAATCCCAGCAACCACATGGTGGCTTACAACCATCCCTAATGAGATCTGACGCCCTCTTCTGGTGTGTCTGAAGACTTGCACTTAGAATCAGTACTGAGAGATCAAAGATAGCAGGTTTTTGTTGTTAGTTCATTAGTACTCCTAACTGGACAAGGGGCCTTCTTTTTTGTTTTGTTTTTTGTTTTGTTTTGTTTTGTTTTGTTTTTTCGAGACAGGGTTTCTAAGGGCCTTGTGACTTAATTCACATGAGGAAGGGGTAGAAACTGGAAAAGGGTCTGCTTAAATGATTGTGTGTAAAGCAGTTCCTTGGACAACCCACAAAACTTACATTTCATGAGATGAGAAGGTGAGGGAAAGAAGAAAGGCATCATTAGTTACTGATAATGAAGCTGCTGGAGGCTTGGGGAAAGGAAGGGGCCGAGCATTCTGGGAGAAGAAAATGTCTAGCAGACACTCCTGTACACGGCGTAGGGACATCTCAGGAGACCGTTTCCTTCAGCTCCTCTGTTTGCATCTGGCACAGGTTGATCAGAAGTGTTCCTGTTTATCCGAGATTCCCCCAAATGTGGCTGCAGTCATCACGTCTCCCAGCCCCGTGACAGAACGCCTGACACAAACAGCTTCCGGGAGGAGAGGTTTGTTTGGGGGTCATGGTTCAGGGGATACAGTCCATCATAATGGGGAATGAATGCGTGGCAGCTGACAGCTCCATCTGTGGCAGCAGGAACTTGAGGTGAGCCCGTTATGTCCCTGGGGATCAGGAAGCAGAGATTTCCACCAAAATAACGGTGGGCTCAGTCCTCAAAGCCCACCCCCAGCACTGTACATCTGCCTGGTAACCCCTATATCTCAGTGGTCCCACAATCTCCCAAAACAGCATCGGTGGCTAGGGACAAAGTGTTCAAATACAGGAATCCACTGGGAATATTTTACACCTCAACTGTAACAGGAAGCCTTCTGTTCAAACTCACAAACTTCATAGTAAAGGCCATTCCAGACTTTATAGCCAAAAGTTACAACCCTTAGCAATTAGCTTGCAAAGAAAAAAAAAAAAAAAACCCTAAACCTCGTGTAACAATACACATTTTAATCTATGCCTTCAGTTATATTTTCCCTGTGGCTTCTCTCACAGGGACCAGGTAGGGGCAAAGGTGACATTTGGAGCGAGAAGAACTGAGAATGAGCTTTGCCTATGTGTAGCCGAGTAACCTTGGGAAATCACGGAATGTCAAGCCTGTGGCATGGGTGCAAAGATACATCCCTACTCCTTCAAGAAGTGCACTTTAAGCTAAGATCATGTGCAGCAGAAAGCATAAAGAATTCAATGTCCTCACAAAGTCCTGCATCCTAACAGCATCATACTAAAGATTATGATTTCAAAATATGAAGCTGAGGAGAATTCAGGGAGGCCATACCAGACCTATTCTCTGAGTGAAACCACAGATAGCAGAAGCTGGAGCTGTTCCATTATACCAATAAACGCCAAAATTCAAGGACCAAGTTATTTTTACAACACCATGGCACTCAGGAGGCAAAAGCGGGCAGATCTCTAAGTTCCAGGCCAGTCAAGGTTACATCATAAGACCCTGTCTCAAAATAATACCAGACTATTCAAACAAAACAAACAGGTCCCAGCCCCATAGCCCAACTCGCAGCACTGGGGAATGAAAGGATATATAGCCTTGGGGAGTATGTGATGCACAGATATTAAAACTCACTGATCGGATCCAACTTGGTTAAATTACAGTTAAGGGAACTAAGATCACAAAGCAGGTTATAATAGCTCTGCTATATTAAAGCCTCTGTTAGCTTATACGCTACTGGTACATAAAGGAATTATGCCAGTAATGGAAGTCATGCTATTTTACTACACACACACACACACACACACACACACACACACACACACACACACACACACATATGTGTGTGTGTGTGTATATCATATATATATGTGTGTGTGTGTATTATATATATATATGATATACACACAGGGAGTTTGACTATTAGTAGAAATGAAAGCAAAGGCCTCCAGGTAGGTTGCTATGTAGGCAGGAGCCCTTTCAGCGATGCTAAAGATGGATAAGGAAACACAAATCCCCACCTGGCTCTCGGCTTGTGGCAGCCGACTTCCTTCCTAGGCTCACCTTGCTTGCAGTTCCACTAGCTGGGAGCTATCCTTCCACCTGCGTTATCACAGGGTCCCCACATCAGCATTTCCAAACTATTACTTTTGTGCCTTTTAAAATATCACCTGGTACAGCCTCTGGGCATGCGAGATGCCTGGGTTTTGCTAAGACTCACATAGGTACTATGTTAGTCTGTCCAGGTTGCCATAACAAGTGGCATATCAATGATCTGGGCAGCTTAGGACAAGGCAGATTTGCTTTCTCACAATGCTGCAACCTGGATGTCAAAGGACACAGAGCCAATAGGTTTGACATCTGGTGAGGCTGTTCCTCCCGGATCCAAGATCGCCACTTTTCTGCATCGTCCCATGACCTTTCCTTTATCATCCTGTATGCATGATGCAAACAGGTGTCTTTTCTCCTAAGAGTTAGGGTCCCTCAAGTGGGCTCACCAAGATCAGGGAGCTAGTATGGATCTTGCTCTAGGTCCTCGGCATACATGCTATGGTTGTACAGCTTGTTTTTGTTTGTTTGTTTGTTTGTTTTTGTAGGGGTTCTAAGAGTGGGAGCGGGGCTGTCTCTGATGTTTTTGCCTGCTTTTAGGACCCTTGTTCTCCTACTGGTTTGCTTTGTCCAGCCTTGATGTGACAATATGTGCCTAGTCTTATTGTAGCTTCTAATGCCATATTTGGTTGATGTCCTTGGAAGATCTGCTCTCTTCTGAGGAGAGACGAAGGCAGGGTGGATCTCGTAGAAAGATCTTTGTGATCTTAGTTCCTTTAACTGTAATTTAACCAAGTTGGATCCTATCAGTGAGTTTTTTTGTTTGGTTGGTTTTGGTTTTTTGGTTTTTTGTTTTTTTGGGGTTTTTTTTGTTTTGTTTTTGTTTTTGTTTTTTTTTTTTTTTTTGAGACAGGGTTTCTCTGTGTAGCCCTGGCTGTACTGGAACTCACTCTGTAGACCAGGCTGGCCTCGAACTCAGAAATCCACCTGCCTCTGCCTCCCGAGTGCTGGTATTAAAGGTGTGCGCCACCATGCCCGGCTGCGTTTTAATATTTGTACATCACATACTCTCCAAGGCTATATCCTTTCATTCCCAGTGCTGCGAGTTGGGCTATGGGGCTGGGACCTGTTTGTTTTGTTTGAATAGTTTGGTATTATTTTGAGACAGGGTCTTGTGATGTAACCTTGACTGGCCTGGAACTTAGAGATCTGCCCGCTTCTGCCTCCTGAGTGCCATGGTGCTGTTGTAAAAATAACTTGGATTCTGGAAGGAGGAGAAGCTGAGGAAAGAGGAAAGAGGGGAATCTGTAGTCAGGATGTGATATATGAGAGAAGAATAAATAAAAATAATACTAATTACGGTCCCTTCCTTGTGAGCCCATCTAACGGTCTATTCTTACTCTTTAAAACCCTTTCTCCAAACTCGGGCTCATGAAGGGTTAGGGTATCAACAATGAATTGGAAGAGGGGCACAGTTTAGGCTCTAACAGATACAAGTTCTTCTTAGTGTCCTTTAGTTCTTGAGTGGTCTGTCCCTAGTCTTATTTTAATCATAGAGCTAAAAAGACTTTGTAATTCAAGGCCAGCCTAGGCTACATCACAAGGCCCTGTATCTAAAGGCTCATAGAGGGTAGTGGGAGACATTAGAGAGGCAGCTCAGCAGGCAAAGCATTTGTCCTGCAAGCGAGAGAGCTAGCGATCAGGTGCGTAAGTCTTAGATGGACTTGGTATCCTGGTACAATCCCTGCACACAGAGGGCTGGGCTGGGGGATCTCTGCAACAAGCTTGCCGGACAGACTAACCAAAGCCAACCCTGAGCTCAGCAAGAGACCCTGTGTGCTGGGTAGTTTTATGTCAACCTGATATACAGGTGCCATCTCTGGGATGGTCGACCTGGGTTCTATAGGAAAGCCATGGGAAGTAAGCCAGAAAGCAGCACCCCTCCATGGCCTCTGTATCAGCTCCAGCTCCTTCCTACTCTGTTGGAGTTCCTGTTCTGACTTCCTTCAATGGTGGACTATGATGTGGAAGCATGAGCCAGATGAAACCTTTTCTCCCCTAGCTGCTTCTTGGTCTTGGTGTTTCATCACAGCAATAGAAAACCTAACTACGGTACCCTGCCACACTATATAAGGTACAGGGCAACCAAAGTGAACATATAACATCAACCTCAGGCCTCCACAGACACGGGCACACACGCGCGCGCACTCACACACACACACACACACACACACAGATGTGCATGCACCACACACATAAACCTAGAGATACCATTACCTCAAGCTGAAATTCTGTCAAGCTATTCATATAATAACACAGCCTAGAACACAGACACACACATGTATTACATTAAACATACAAAAGTAAATAAGATATGTCAAGGAGAGCCCATTGAAACATTTTTTTTAGTAATATGTTACATTGTAATTTATTGATAGAAGATACATTAAGAGACATGGGAATAGCTTAGTGTGTAATAGTACATGCCTGAGGACTTGAGTTCCATGCCTGGAACACAGAGGAAGAGGTTAGATACTGCAGTATGGTAAAATATAATATAATATAATATAATGACATGTTTTTAAAAATTAATTTTAACTAGGCATGGTAATATGCCTGTAAGCCCAACCCTCTGGGGGATGAACCAAAAGAATCAGTTCAAGGTATTTCTCTGCTTCATAGAGAGTCTGAGACCAGCCTGGACTGCATGATACACTATCTCAAAGCAAATCAAACACTTAACTTCTACTCAGAAAGAAAAGGGGGTGAGGGGTATTTTCCACATGTGTGAAAATTCATTTAAAAAAAACCTTATTTATGCAGTGAGTAATCTGCTAATGAGATTTTTAAATCACTGCTGAGTACGACCATTGAGGCTCATATTTATTTTCTTTTTTCAGTTTTCTTTCATTTCTCACAATGAACAAGCATTGCATCTGTAAACAGAATGCATGCCTTTTGAGTTTAAACTGGAGGCAAAACCAGAGGCTCCAAGGTACAGTTAGACGTTTTACCCAAAGTGTCCTCAGGCCTCCAGCAGGCATCTCTTAGGACCTCCTCACACCATTAACCCCCTGAAGAACGATCTGTCTTTCAAATGAAAAAAAGTAACAAAGAGATTATAATAACAATTAAACAACAGCTACAACAAAAAACTGCCTCTATACAGATTCTTTGTGGAAACAACCAACCCCACCTTACCCTCTATTCCCTGCAACTAAAGTCAGGAAGCAAAAGGGGAGCTGGCACCCCAGCTTGACAGACCCACTTGCCTAACAAACTGTGTTCTACTGTGATTGCCAAGCACAGCAGCTCCCCCAGTCAAGGCACACTCCCAGGTCTGCTCTGAAAAGGTGTTTTGTTTCGTTTTGTTTTTTTCATAAACCAACATCGCTCTTGTCAAGCCAAGACATCCTTTCCTTGGGAGCTCTGAACAACAGTTCCTTCCGAGTGGTTCTGGTCTCTGAGGCAAATATGTATCCAGGCGCCTTGTGGCCCATATTTGCCATCGAGAATAGCAATGCCCAGGTACACACAGAGAATGTAGGGGGGTTTTTTGTGTGTGTGTGAATGTTTTCCCAGTAAACAAGAATGAAGCCATCAAAAGAAAAGAACACTAACTTTGAATCAATTAGATTCAAACGAGAAGGCTTCCTTTGGGTATAGTTGCCTTCTGGTTAGCACACTGATTCTGCAGGCGTGTGTTATTTATGAGCAACTTGGTTTTGAAACAAGCGACTGTGACACTGAGAGGTGAAGCCCAATTGGTCTCTCCCGTGCCTCCTTTCTAGGCCATGAACTCCTGAGGATGTCGTGTAATGGGACTGTTGCTGCTCCAGCCTTGTTCTCCTCAACCTGTGCGCCGACTCCATCACTCCACAAGGAAGCGGCCCCGTATGTAATGTTTGATGACAGCAAAGCAAATGTCCAGAAAACCAGGACAAGTGTGGTACTCTTCTGACTCACAGAAGGACATCAGTCGAGGTCAGGTGTTGGTTTTGAACCCTGGGACAAGGCACTGAGGTGCATATTTTACAGACCAAAGCAGACCTGGCCTCCCCAGTGTCCCTCAGTCCCTACCTGGCATATCCTGCCCCCAATCCTGAAATTTCCAGCCTGGGGTCTGGCTGCTTTTTCTGTAGAGGTTCCTCCCTAAATAATCCAGACATTTTGGATCTCTCCTTCTCTCTGCACACAGGCCCCTTTCTCTTTCTCTTCTCTCCCTCTCCCTCATGGGGACTTCCCTGGCCTCAGTCCTTGGAGCCAGTGAACCCACCCACCTGAGTGCAGCTTCCCAATAAACCTGCCTTTAATATAATCTAATCTGGCTTAAACTGGCTCATTTCACTGGGGGCGAGGAAATAACCTATCATCAGATATTGACCAGAACATGATCCAGGCTGGAGAGTGAACTCTGCATTCTGCATACTACCAAAAAGGAAAAAAAACAAAACAAACAAACACACACAAAAAAATAAAAAAAAATAAAAACACAAACCTCTTGCTCAACCTTGTTGAAAATCTGCTTCTGATCATTTCTGGGTCACAGGATAGAAGGGGGCTGAGCTTGAAGCCCTTGTTTAACCCAGCTAAATCAGAGGGAAGATTTATCTTTAGCTTGGATGTTGGCTTTACTCATGAGGAAATTCTCCCAGAGATAACAACCACCACACATCAGCTTAAACAGATCAAAATGATACGAGGATCCCTGCAAAGTGAGGCTCGCTTGCCAAGGCAAGAGTCACCAAACAGGGGTTTAGATTTGCTGCCATTGTCTGGGAGAAGTTATTGGATGGAAAGCAATTTGGATTCTGCCTCCCTCCCCGGGTCTCTGCAGCCAGAGAGATTGATGAAAGGCAGTAGTTTGGGGCAAAGGAGTCTGACATGGCCTTTCTCGGAACAATACAAATGATGAGACCTTTACCTGGAGAAATAGCAGGCCACAGGAGCGATTGCACTATCTCAAGGCAAAGGGTGGGCATAAACACGGAGTAAGTCCATGATGTTCCAGCATGACTGATAGTAGGATGCTGCACATGCTTGTTTGCTCATAAGGATTTCCCAGTGTTTCTAAGGGCCAGATTTTAGCATCTTCTCGGAGCATCAAGGCAACATAGCTTTAGTCCTGGACTAGCTGACCCAGCCACATGTTACCCTCCTTGAGCCCACATTCCAGACAGGCAGGCAGACACTCCTAACTTACTAAGGAAGACCAAGAAAGAAAGAGAAAAACAGCTTGCCTCAGCTTACCAGACCACGTATGTTACTTTTAACATACCAGTACACCTTCTCACAGGGTGGTACTTTTAACATACCAGTACACCTTCTCACAGGGTGGAGGTCAGAAAACTGAATACAATGTTTTTCTTGGTATTCAATGATTTAACAAGCATGTGTTATACTTCAAGACTCGCCTTCCACATGATGGTGCTATCGTTATCAGTGTGTCAAATCCTGAGTCAAGAATAAGACTTGCAGAACAGAAACCCAGCAACACCTTCTGAAGTCAGTCAGAATGAATGAATCACAGGCTACAAGTAACACTTTAGCCTCTTCTGTGACATCCCGTGTGAATGCAGCAAGGAGAGCAACCACCACTGGAAAGACAACCCCGCATTCTGCACACTCAACCTTCAGATAGTTTCTTTAAATTACATTTATGCATGTACTTATATATTTAGTCTCTCTGTGTCTCTGTCTGTGTCTCTATCTCTGTGTCTAGCTGTTTGTCTGCCTGTCTCTCTCTGTCTGTGAATGTGTGTGTATGTGTGTGTGCATGAGTGTATAGGGTATGCATGTGTGAGTGTGTATGTATGTATGTATGTATGGTGTGTGTGTGTGTGTGTGTGTATGTATGCATACATGTGCATATGGCATATATGTGTGTATGTGAGTGTGTGTATATGGTATGCTGTGTGTGAATGAGTATGTGTGTACAGTGTGTGTGTGTACATGCATGCATATATGTGTGTATATGAATGTGTGGGTAAGTGTGTATGAATGTGTGTGTATGTGTTTATCCATATATGTTTAGGCATGCATGTATGTCATGCATGTGTAGGTCAAAGAACAACTTGTAGAAATTGTCCCAGAGATCAAACTCAGATCATCAACCTTGGCACCAAGTAAATTTACCCACAGAGACATCTCAGCACCCCTCAACCACAGTCTCAATCCGAGGAGCTCTATGCCTAAGGAAAATCTCATCTCAACCCTGGATCTTTATAAACACTTCCATGACATTTATAAAACCCATTTCCAAAATCCAAAACTAGCTTGTGTTTGTGGGTTGTATTAGTAACATCAGAGGCCAGTCGTCACCATCAGGATCTGTGTCCCTAATGAAAAACTGAGCAGAAACATACGATGCTGGAAAAGGAAGGAGAATTTATGAAGTTAGAATGCACTACTGAATGGGAAAAAGGATAGCACACCAGAGCGTGGTTTGTGGGGGTGGGGAGGCATAAAACCCAACAGCCCAACAGCTCGACAGCCCAACAACCCTGCTTCTCAAAGAACAGGAGAGTTGTGTAACTTCAGAATGACACCAGGGGTCATTTATAAGCAAAGGCTTTGAGGCATGTTTCCTCGCACAGGCTCTTCTGCACATGCTCCACCTTCTCCATGTAACTATACATAACTCCTTGTATTATATGTCTAAAAAGCATCTTAATTCTCTAACCAGGGTGGACGCTTTAGTATTAAAATGAGCCATGGGCAACTTTAAGACATTCTGGGGTACCCCCGTGCCCATATCAGGGGCATAAGCCAGTTTGTGGTCTAAGCTGGAGCTTTCAGCTTCGTTCTTTGCCAACTTAACTTCCTCATCTGCTGACTCAGCAGTACTTTCTCCCCTGCCTTCTCTCCTTGCCTCCTTAGGAAGACCCAAGCCGCCTATGGATGAGATCTAACTTGATTCCCACTCTCCTTAGGAGGTGGGTAAAAGTGAACTTTCTTACCATCTGCCCCTGGAGCCCCACTGGTGAACAAGTCCAAGACCCAGTTCAAGGGTAGTGCCTGGAGTCCACAAGACTCTTGGCTCGTTGGCTATCTGAGTTAGAATTGCAGACTCACCATTTGCTTCAGTGGCCTTGAAGCAAGTTGATGCATCTTCCTGCACATTCAGAGGCAAGTTAGTGAATTTACATCAGGACCCAGTTACTTTCCGGCTGTTTCTCAGTGAAACATCTGCCCTCCTTTTCTGCCATGTGCAACTAGCTCAAGAAAACTATCAATTTCAGTGTCTCTGGTTTTATGTGGAGGTCTTTGATCCACTTAGACTATCCAGAGAGTACCCCATTCGGGAGTCCATCCCATCATCAGCCACCAAACCTAGATACTAATGCTCATGCCAGCAAGATACTGCTGAAG
>NC_034600.1:37562790-37584681 GCF_900095145.1 Mus pahari | reverse complement strand
AAAAAAAAAAAAAGAAAGAAAACTACAGGGCACATTTCCCAGGAACCCCCGCTGCCTACGCTCTGTGGACAGTGAAGATCGGACAGAGAGCAGGGGAGGAGTCTTCAGACTTATGGGAGCACCTCTATAAGTGAGTGCTTCCCTCTGACTCTTGAAACAGGTTTTCTGTATAGTGTTCCTGGACTTGGTGACCTATGGCCTCCCTTATGTTCCCCACTGCCTGGAGGCGAGACTGAACCTAAGGACCAATGTCAGATAAACCTCTCCTTTTTCAGATCTTCCAACCCCATCCCCATTTTTCCCACTGGCTCTTGCAGCTACTGTCTTATTTTGTGTATTTTTGCTAAGATGGGGTCATTCTATAGAGTCCTAGCTGTCCTTGAACCTTGCTATGTGAACCAGATTGATCTTGCACACACAGATCCTCCAGCCTCTGCCTCCTGAGTGCTGGGATCAAAGACATGCACCACCACGCTAGGCCCACCAAATACTTCTGTTTGAAGTATCTAGAGTGGGCTTGATTTTTTGTTTCTAGCTGCACCATACTGATACAGAAATAGACTATCACAAGAAATTCTATATAGTGAGTTTATAGCCATCAAAACAGTTAGAAGAATGGCCAGTGTTGTAAGCTGAGAATTAACTGCAACTGCTCTACCATGGTCCCACCGAGATCTGCGTATTAGGTAAAATAGCTATATGAAAACTGTCTCCACTCACAGGTTGCTTCCAAATATCAAGATTTTTAAGACTTTCTTAATGATGCATGTGCCAATTTAATATGATTTCTAAAATAGGAATGATAAAAAATACTGACCTACCTCGTAGAGCTGGTTGGAACAACTAATTATCTCTCATAAAAACACTTCAACCTCATAAAGTACCTCATAAAGGTTTATTATGAGCAGTAATACTAATAGTTAAACATATAATGTGGTATCAAACGTGGGCCTGCTCCACGAGCCCATGGTGTTTTACATTCTCTTTATGATCACACCGATCACGCCGTTGTTTAGCGGTTCGCACGCTGAAAGCTCTTCACAGCTGTAAATTAGTCAGTCTCGAGGCACTCACTCCTGAGAGATAGGTCAGTATTATTTTCTATTACTATGGCAACAAATCTTATGTAAATGTCCAATGATGGAAGTCGGAGATGAAAAGCAGGAAAGGTCAAGTGACTTCTTCAAGACCACACATCAAGTAGGTGGCAAGGTCAGCTTTAAAATTCGGGAGAGCTGACCCCACCGGGCAGTCCAATCCACCTGGCCAACATCAAGGTGATCACTGACATGCACGGGGACTGAGAGCACCGATACATTCTCCATCTGAGGAGAAGAACCCTTAGAATTTGTAGGCAGATAACTAATGACTGCATTTTGTTAGTCCATAGACAAGAGGCAGTGGCAGATAAGGCAGTATAAATTCTGAAGTCAGACTGCTCACACTCATTCCTTGGCCATCCTCTGCCACCCACTTGTTAGATGGCCTTGTGCTAGTTGCTTCTATGCTCCAAACATCAGTTCCAGATCCTAAGTAGTAAAGTAGAGCCAGCCAGATCTACTTTATAGAGTTACTCCGAGAAATTAATACAGGTACATACGGCAGAGCCAAGTTGCTGATAAGCATTCAATAAGCAACGTTGTTAGATCCTATACGGCAGGAAATGGCAAAGTGCAGAGATGTATAAGACACAATCTGTGCTTTTCAGTATAACGGGCTTGTCAAAATGTAATCTTCCAAGTCATAATGGGGGGTAGATAATGAAATACAGGACTGTGGGTGTCAAAGCCAGGCCGTGTGTTTTCAAAGGAGGGACGCGATGGCTTAATTCTCCATTGGAGCATCTCTGTTTGTTCTCTCTTTCACTTGTCCTTGGGTTTCTGTTTCCATGTAATTAATTTTATTTATGCTTTTGCAAAGAGAAAAAAAAGTAAATCATCAGTAAAAAGCAGTAGAGAGTATCATTGGTGCTCAGAGAATAAAAGGGTCACTTCTTGCTGGTGGCCTTGGAGCAAGTTCATGAATCTTCCTGAACATCCAAGGGAAAGCTAGTGAATTTACAAAAGGACCCAGCTACTTTCCTGCTGTCTTTCAGAGAAACACCCTCCCTCTTTTTCTGTCATGTGCAACAAGCCCAGGGAAACTACAGCCACATTTCCCAGACACCCTCACTGCTGATCCTCTATAGACAGTGAAGATCAGGGGAGAAGTCTCCAGGCTTGTGGGAGCATCTCTACAGGTGGGTGTCTCGCTCTGACTCCAGGTCTGGTAGCAGGTTCCCTGCATCATGTCCCTGGGCACAGCAACCAGAAAGCCTTCCTTTTGTACCCCTTCTCCTACCCGGGAGTGTTGAGGCAAGAAATATTAACAGAATTTGGTATTTTGTTGTTTAAAAATAAGACAGGCTTTTCCCACTGGCACACATCTTTATCCCAGCACTCAGGAGGCAGAGAAGCAAGCAGATCTCTATGAGTTCAAGGCCAGCCAGGTCTAATAGTGAGTGCCAGTCCCAGCCCAACCAAGGCCACATCGTGAAACCTCATCTCAAACAAACAAACAAAAAAATAACCACACCAAAAGATGGAAGAGGAGGAGGAGGAGGAAGAGGAGGAGGAGGAAAAAGTCAGGCTTTAAAAACCCCAAGCTGGCTGGGAGAACTGGTAGGGAAGGTGAGAATGGTGGTCCCTCCTGCAGGAGCATGGACAAATAGAAGCAAGAGGATACCAGAGCTCCCCTCCCCCCAAATAAAGAGGGATGGGAGGGGTTATTGAATACCTGCCATGGTCCAAGCATAGTGTTGTCTTAATTCACTTAACAGGGCCAGACAAGTGGTAACTGACCCAACTGGGACTCAGATCCCTTCACCTAGTCTGATTTTCAAACAATGGGAAATGCCCCTTGGCGTGGACAATTCGATGTAAAGTGGAACTTTGGAGCAGTGTTGGGTCATCCTGTTCAAAGAGGACCGAGTAGGCCGCTAAGTAGGCAGGTTTACACCAAGGACACACAAGAGTTCCAACTTCATATTCTCACAATTGCTTGCTATCTTGTCTTATTTTCAATAGAATCCATTGCAATAGATATGAGCAAGAGCATTTTTAAGAGTTTAAATATAAAGCTAGCCTCTAAAAACAAAAATACAAATTATCTTAAATACGAAAATAATTTTTAAACAGGAGAAAATATGTGGAGAAACACAGAAACATAACAGACATAAAACCAACATAAAAGAAGATAGTAAAGGCTGACGTGTCAGTTTTGTTAATAGATACATATAGACTTAACTCATTTGCTAAAAGATCTTTTATTTGACTCACAAAAATGATCCAAATGTGTATTCTATACCAGAAACATGTGCAATACAAAGTAATTCAGAAAGGCTGAACATAAAGGAATTGGTAGAGATTTTCCGGACAAATACAAGTGTGTGTGTGTGTGTGTGTGTGTGTGTGTGTGCGCGCGTGTATGTGTGGGGGGTGTGTGTGTGTGTATGTGTGGGGTGTGTGTGTGTGTGTGTATGTATGTGTGCATGTGGTGTGTGTGGCATGGTGTGTGTATATGTGTGTGTTATGTGTGTGTGTGTGTGTGTGTGTGTGTGTGTGTGTGGTGTGTTAAAAATCTACCCATTATGGGACATGGTTGTGACCGTCGGGACCTTATATGATTTCAGGCAGTTTTTAGTACCTAGGACAGGAGCCTGTGGTGGTGAGACGTGGGCACTGAGGAAGCACAGCAATATTGTTCCTTTTGTTCCAGGCAATATCCACCTTCTAAAGAGCAGGACACTCATACAGTGAGCAAGAGTTCCTAACCCATAGGTCTGAGCTGGCCATAAGGCCTGACTTGGCCTCTGTTCCAGAGAAAGCCTGGCCCCAGCGAGCGCGCTCAGAAGCACGTGACCTTATCTAGAGAAAGTTTGCTGCGCATCCACTGTCCGCTTCTACCCTCCCTCCCCCACCCTCTCCTTACAGATTCTACGGTATGACTTCTTCCAATGATTTCAGTGTCTACTCCAGGGCCATTTGTTTTCCTTAGTTTATCAGACTTCTTTCAAGCTTGGGTCAAGGTCACCGCTCTCAAAGGAAGTGCGTCAACCCCACTCCCCTGTTGCCCCTCACATTGTGGTAATTACTTACAATGTTCATCTGGGGAGCCCCAAGCAGCCACCATGCCCAGACAAGACGAACAGAAGAAATTCTGCTATGTATGAGAACATGGAGTTTTTGCCATGCCCTATGACCCTGAAAATAGCAATGGGTTTTGCTAGGAAGATAACGTTTTCTTCGAAGCTTTGTTTGAAACACAAGCCCTCGACTGGCTTAACCATCTTTTCTCCCTTGTTCGTGAAAGGAATCAGAGGACAGGACATCTCTGAAGTGTCAACGCGGGCGCAGATCTATCCTTCACTCTTTCTGTGACTTCTTTCAATTTGACAGTGCAGAGCGAATCAAAAGGAACACTTCCGCGGTTAATAATGAAGAAACCTAGAGTCAAGTAGCGGAGAATGATTGAATCGCCCGCTTTACCCATTCCTCTGTGTTACAGTGCTTCTCCCCAGAGCGCCCTCGTAATTGCACCACAGCATCGTTTATTATGTACAATTGCCTCATTCTCTTCTGAGGCCAGGCTTTGTTTAAAAGTCCATTCAAGACCAGCTGTACTTCAAGGAAGGGTCACTTGAAGCATCCATATAATCTGCCGTATGTCGAATGTCATTATGCCGGGAGCCCCCAAACTAGCAAATGAAGGAAATATATTCACCTGCACCCAAAGAAGCCACACTATCTCTTACCAGAACCTTAATATCCACAAGGATGTGTCAACGAGGAAAAGAGGCCAGTCCCATGGCTCACTCTGCTGCCTGATGGGCGGCACTCATCTCTGGCATGTGAGTATTTATGTACACTTTGTAGGAGTCTTGCTAATTGTAATTATGATTGCTTACTACGGTTTCCAGGGCAACAGTTGTCACTGCAATGCTTCACTGCCAACTCAATTTCCATTCTCCTGTTGATATAACAAATATTATGTGACATTTTAACTGAAAATATCTGTAAATGGGCGTCTGAGTGTGGTGTGTTTCTTTAAAAGGGAAGGAAAACAATTATTAGCTTTTCATTATTCATCTCAGTGGCGTGTTTGATTGGTAATTACTTCAATTTTATATTTAGGAAAGAATGCACCGGGGTCCCATGAGGTCTTGGATTTGGATGTCCTGAATCCTGGTCCTGCTTTTCTTCTGGTGATCTCCCTCAACTGATCCAATGGCCAGGAGCTTGGTGGCTGACTATCCTGAATCAAAAGCACCAGCCGTGGGTGTCACTGCCCTAACCTATGGGGTTTCAGGGAGCTCCCTTCATATGTAAGTCATGTGGCTTGAGAGAGACTAGAAAAAGCAGATACCCTCTGTAAAACCTCAAAATTGCAACAGATAACAGATCAGAAATATTGTGTGAGAAGGCGGTGTCATCGCGTCCAGTTAAGTGCTGGAATCAGGAAATGTTTCCTAAGTTCACAGTGCTGTCTCTAGTCAAGGAATCTGCAGCAGCCACGCTTCTAGCCCATGCTAAGGTTACTCTCTGCCTCAGTAGGAGAAGTACGTCTAGTATGGGCAAGCATACACACATTGCTTCTGTATTTAGTATGAATTTGCACACGCTCCCCACTTTTGTGACGGCATGATACGGGTCCTTGCTAACCCGCGCCATGTTCCTCCATCAGAACATCTCAGCCCTCCCTGTTTTACAGGCTGGATTTCTAACACAGTGTCCTGCTTTCATCCGGCTTCCAGATCCCTCTAGCCAGATTTGATAATCCAGAATGCAGAGCCATCTGCGTCCTTGACACTCGGGTACGCTCAGAATCATGATCCCCACCCAAGATGCTCCCACGGCCACCCGCTGAAGCAAGCAATTCCACCTTCCCAGCTAACTCTCCTTTTCCTTGTTCCATTTTGTACTCTTCTGGGCGCCCCTCACCTTCTCTCTATCCTCCAATAGGATGTGCCAAAGTGTTCAATAAACAACTGAGTCAGTGAATGCACTCTGTGTGGATGTTCAAACAGTTCAAAGAATGCACTGAGTCTGAGCAACTTCGAGGCTCAAAAAAGCTTCTCTGTCACTCCTATAATATAGGACAGTATAAAACAATGCGGAAAATGAGGGTTCAAAGGAAAGCCGGGAACCTCCTGTGGGCTGTCATTAAAAACACAGATTATAAAGAATTTGAAGCGCTTCTATGAGCATATTTAAAAAATCATTGTTAGATTTATTAGGTGTGATGCTCTCAGCAGGGTTAAGCTTTGTAAAAGACTCCTGTATCCTCTGCCATTACATAGCCCAGGCTGAAGTCTTTGTTCAAAAGAGACCATGTTTGGGATTTGCTTTTAAATAACCCCTATTGTGAAGAGACTGAGTAACAGAACTTGTAATAGATCCGTGGGTGGGTTGAAGCTGGGCATCGGGACATAGGAGTTGACAGTACCGTATTCGCTGCTTTTTATGCATGAACTTTTAACAATAAAGTGCATCTAAAGCACATAGGCATTGAAAAACACTAGTCATTGTTTGAGCTATTTAATCCTCCAAAGATGAAACACTGCTCCATAGTAAAATATATGTTCAAATTTTATAAATTACTGTTTCAGTTTTTAGTAAAAAAAATTTTTTGACCTAAATCTCTAGGAGCAAAGTAGACAAAGATATGTATATGTAGTGTGTGTGTGTGTGTGTGTGTGTGTGTGTGTGTGTGTGTGTTTTAAACTTTTAACTTTTAAAACCTCAAGACCTAGAAACTACCCATCAATTTTTAGTAACATAATTTTAGTCACAATAGACAAAAACAGTACATCAACATTTATTATAAAATGTTTTATTTTTACATCTGTGTTATTATAATGATTTTTCATGCAGTATATCCTGATCACCGTTTTCCTTCCCTCTGCTCCTCTCTTTAGATCCTCCCACTTCTCTACCCAGCCAACTCCAAGCGCTTTCCCTCTCTCTTTAAAAAAACAGGCAGGCATACTGTGGTGGTTTAAACACCCATGGCCCCCATAGACTCGTGTTTGAATGCTTGGCCCATAGAGAACGGCACTATTGGGAGGTGTGGCTTTGTTGGAGTAGGTGTGGCCTTGTTGGAGGAAGTGTGTCACTGTGGAGGGGGCTTGAAGATCTCATACATGCTCAGGCTACACTCAGTGAAGAAGACAGTCCCCTTCTGCTGCTGCCTGCTAATCAAGATGTAGAACTCTCAGCTCCTCCTNCNGCACCATGTCTGCCTGGATGCTGCCATGCTTCCTGCCATGATAGTAATGGACTAAGCCACTGGAACTGTAAGCCAGCCCCAGTTAAATGTTTTCGTTTTTAAGAATCGCTATGATCTGATGTCTCTTCACAGCAATTTAAAACCCTAAGACACATTTAAAAAAAAAAAAAAAAAACAATTAAAAGAAAAAAAACACAAAATCGTAAACTAATATACAAACAAAGACCAATAAAAAGAAAAATGCCCAAACAAAGCAACATGAGACAAAAAGTGTATACAAATACCATTTAGTTTGTTTTGGGTTGGCCATCTACTGCTAGGTATGAGGCCTACCGTTCAGTGTGGTTATCATACCCAGTGAGGCTCTGTTGGGGGAAACTAACTTTTCCTTTGCAAGTGGATGTCAGTTGGAGCTAGCTTCTTACTTAGGAATAGGAGCTCTTGTCTACTTCTCTCTTTCAGTGGTAAGACCACGTCTGGCTTAACCTGTGCTGGCCTTGTGCAGAAAACCACAGTCTCTATGATGTCATGTTTTTCAGCCCTACAGTGTCTAGATAAGTCATTCGCTCGGACCTTTACCCCACCCTCGCCTGTGTTCTGTTCATCCAAGTCTAATAGGATGACTTGTGTAATACCTGCTTATTTTCCCTTCATAATGTATATTCAAGTAATGCTACCATCTTGCTTTTTTCCCCCACCATAATAAATGAATTTGTGAACTTTAGAAAAACATATTTTCTGAATATGTTAGTATGACGATGTCATAGTGTATTATTCTAAATATAAATATTTTTCTATGGCAAAGAAAAAAATAACAATTGCTGTTTAATCATAATAAGCTTGTATTAATTTATTATTGTCATAATAAATTATTACAACTGACTGGTTTCTAATGAAAATGTATTATCTTGCATTTCTGGAGGTCAGAAGTCCAAAACAAATCTTATCAAGCTGATGTCAAGGTGTTAGCAACACTGATGTCCTTCTAGGACCTCCCCTCTTGCAGCTTCTACCGGCTATCCACAGTCCCTGGGCTCTTGACCCCATTGCTCCAGGCTCTGCTTTTATCACAGAGCTATTTCCTCTAAGCTGGACACGATCATCAATGTCTTGGATCAGAGCAGCTATGATCAAAGACATAGCCTATGACTATAGATAGCAATTGACTATCTATAATCATAGCCTGTGTGGGAGCATGGAGGCACGTAGGGGTCATTGGTTCATGGGCCTCACCAGGTTCTAAGGCTCGGTCAGATTTTAACCGGTGCCCTCTCCCCCCCAATTTGATTGAAGAGATAACAGTTGATACCGGTGGGACTCCTCCATAGTGCAGCTGCTTGTCAGTTGCACACGAGGCTCTTCGAGAGTACAGGTGGTTTCGAGACATTCATACTCGGAGCGGCACTCTTCGGGGGTTCGATTCCTTTGAGTCACGCATGCTTCTGTAAATAATCCCAGTAAACCAAGCTTTGTCGGACGGAATCCTGTCTTTGGATTGGAGGTGCCCTCATGACTGGAGCTACTAGTCTGGCAGGAAATACGAGACAACAATTTCTATTGTGACGCCCCCTCCCCTTACTCACCTGCCTCCCTACATAAGAACGCATGACTGTCCATAGTGCCTTGCACATGCTAGGTGCATTACCAATTATGTGTACCTTTGATTTGCCTGAAATTGTCCTTAATAAAAATCAAAGAAAATGAAAAACAAAACAAAAAAAAAAAGAACGCATGACTACACTGAGCTCTGACTGATGCTCCAGGGTAGCTCTGTATCAAGATCCTTAATCACATCCCTAAAGACACTTTCTCCATGTAGAGCAGCGGTTCTCAACCGTCCTAATGCTGCCACCCTTTAATACAGTCCCTCATGTTGTGGTGACCCCCAACCATAAAATTACTTTTGCTGCTATTTTATAACTGTAATCTTGCTACTGTTATAAATCATAATGTAAATATCTGTGTTTTCCAATGGTCTTAGGCATCCCCTGTGAAATGGTCATTTGAACCCCAGTGAGATCCACTGGTTGAGAATTGCTGATGTTAAGTAACATATCTGTAGATTCCAAGAATTTGAATATGGACCTTTTTGAGGTAGGGGCATTAATCCCATCTTCTATAATATTCCATTATTCAGTCCCCCAATTGAATGTATTAAACAGCTATTGCTATAATAATGTTGTGTAATAAACGACTACTCCAAAAATCCACAGCTCATGGCAGCAACCATGTATTTTTCTCACTTGTGAGTTACAGGTTGTCGACAGGCTCTGCTCTGATCTGAGAGTGGGATGGTTGGACACCAAGATTAAGGCCACATTTCTACCTGGAGTGCAGGCTGAGAAAGAATGAGAAGTTTGGGCTTCTTCCCCCTAAACCTTACAAACTCATTTAAAGCCTGCCCTGACTAGTTTTTTGTCAACCAACTCAAGACAAGATCATTTGAGAAGGGAGATCTTCAATTGAGAAAACTGCCCACCAGTTTGGTCTGTGGGTAACACAGTGGAGCATCTTCTCAGCGATTGATGTGGGAGGGCTCAGCTCATTATGAATGGTGCCACCCAAGCACGTGGTCCTGAGCTGTATAAGGAAACAGGCTGAGCAGGACTCGGGAAGCAAGCCAAAAGGAAACAGAATTTCTCCATGGCCTTTGTGCTGAATGGTTTTATGTCAACTTGACACAAGCTAAAGTCACCTTAGAGGAGGAATTCTCAATTAAAAAAAAAAAAAAAAATGGGGCTGGTGAGATGGCTCAGTGGGTAAGAGCACTCGACTGTTCTTCCTAAGGTCAAGAGTTCAAATCCCAGCAACCACATGGTGGCTCACAACCAACCGTAACAAGATCTGATGCCCTCTTCTGGAGTGTCTGAAGACAGCTACAGTGTACTTACATATAATAAATAAATAAATCTTTAAAAAAAAAATGCCTCAGTAAGATTGGGCTGTGAGTACGCCTGTAGAATATTTTCTTAATTGGTGATTGATGAGGGATGGCCAAGCCCATTGTGGGTGGTTCCATCTCTAGGCTGGTGGTCCTGGGTTCTATAAGAAAGCCAACTCAGCAGTCCATGGGGAGCGAGCCAATAAATAGCACCCCCTCCCCTGTGGCCTCTGCAATCAGCTCCTGTTTCCAAGTTCCTGCTCTGTTTGAGTTTCTGTCCTGATTTCCTTCAATGATGAACAGTGCTATAGAAGACTAGGACAAATAAACCCTTTCCTCCGCAAGTTGCTTTGGTCATGGTGTTCCATCGCAGCAATAAAAACCCCAAAGTAAGCATTTGTTTCAGTTCCTGCTCTGAGTTCCTGCCTTGGCATCCCTCAAGATGTGTAAGCCAAAAAAGAAACAAAAACAAAAAAACAAAACAAAAACAAAAACAAAAAAACATTTCTTCCCCAAGTTGCTTTTGATCATGGTGTTTTATCACCGCCCTAGAAATCCTAAGATTAAAAACTTCTGCTTCCATTTTACCCACTTAAATTTTGTTGGCCAAATTCTATACCCACATCTAAAGTTAATGAAATAGGAAAGTATATAACACGCCAAAGAAGAAAAAATACAATAAATAAATGATGAATCGCAATTCAGCTTCCTATTCATTGTGTATGGTACTGGCCAGCTCAAACCTCCTCACTGACTCTGTCTTTAAGTATTTTGAACTTTGACAAGTCACTGAAATAAGTTCATAACTTCTGACTGAGAATGAGACTTATTTTGAGGTAACAAGCACTGAAATGACTCCAGAGAGTTTATCTAGGTCACGTATAAATACAGAAATAGCCAAAAATGGCTACTGAGCATCATACCAGTATGTACACTAGGGTGTAGAGACAATTCTCCCACTAAAGAACTCATTAGAACTGGTTATCATGGGCCACGACTCTAATTCTAGAACTTAAGGAATCTGAAGCAAAAGGATACTCGTGAGTTTAAGGCCTTGTTTCAAACAATGACGGGGGTGGGGCTAGAGAAACTGTCTAACCGGTCTAACAGCTGATAACTATATGTAATTCCACTTCCAAGGGACCTGACTCCCTCCTCTAGCTCCCTCTGACACCAGGTATCCCTATGGCACTCATACATAGACACAAGCAAACACTCATACATATAAATGAAACCTAAGCCACTTACAGATTCAGTCATACTTTACACACATGGCAGTTGCTTCATATATATATATATATGTTATATATACAAGATAAATAATGGCTACCTATAACTCCAGCTCCAAGAGATCTGATGCCCTTGTTTGACTTCTGTGAGTGTCTGCGGAACACACACACACACACACACACACACACACACACACAATATTTTTTAAAAATCTTTAAAGAATAATTAAGCTAGTGAGTGGAATATATAGTAACAACTCTCTTGTCCCTCATTGTCTTTCTCTTGTCTAGGACATTGCTTTACACAGAACATGGACTCACTAAATGCATGTGAAATTAATATCCACCATGTTAAAAACTTAAAACTATCAATCCTATTTCACTTCTGGTGCCATAGAAGAGCTCCATGCAAGTATCTGAGCCAACATGAGTGAGCTGGGAATGAGGGAAATTCTTTATAAAAAGGCAACCAGGATAACTCATAAAATCTAAAGGCAGAAGGGCAGATAGGAAGCCACAGAACACTCTCTGCCTGTGTCATCTGCTAGCTTCTGCCTGCATGTCTTCATTCCCTGCACCAATTCACTTCCTTTCCAGGAAACACAGAGAGCAGAGTTTTCTATTTCAGGATGAGAAATGTGCAGAGACTGGATAAGTCTCTTCCCAACTTTCTGTAAATTTCTAGTAGGGGGATTTTTCTCCATACTTTTCCAGGCAGCCAATCACAAGACATGCAGAACAGGTTTGTGGGAAGCAAACTCTTGTCTTTATGTAAAAACTCTCGAATGTAAGCTAGATGTCAGAAGTCACTTCTAATTATGAAAACGGAAGGAAATGAGAGGATGTCACCTCTAAGACTGGATTGTAAAAAACGTTGGCTACCGCCGGTGGCAACATACTCCAGCCATGTGGATGGTTTGGACAGTGAAACTTTAGCTATACCCACATCCCCACCCAACAACTTGGTTGCAGTCTTATGAAAGACCTTGAGTTCGAGTCACCCAGCTAAGTCATGCCTAGGTTCCTGACTCAGAAAGGCCGATGATCAATGTTTGCTATTTGAAACCTTTAAACCTTAGCATAATTTGTTTCTCAAAGTCTAATGTTTCCAAAGGAAGTTGAGTTATTGGTGAGGTCAGTGGATCATCTAAAATGCATCCCCTAAAGGTCTGTAATGCAGATGCAAATATTTCAACCCCAAATAACAAAAACAAGTAAGCATGATACGTCAAAAGCAGAACCATGAAGCAAATGTGGTGGTCCACAACGAATCAGTCCCTACATTTCTATCTTCTTCTTCTACTATGCAAGCTCTGAGTTGCTCACAAGCATATCACTCTTCTATCTGGTAACATCCAGCTGGGTCAATGATCCAGGCCTCAGATGTTCCCTCGTTCACCATCCTGCCATCCTCATCTGGTCCTTCCTCCACTGTTCATCACAACTCCACACAGACTACCTAGGTATGCAGTTGAACTGACTGCTCACCGGGGGATTTCACTGAAAGCGTCACAGAGTTCCGATTGACTGGGAGATGTTGAGGGTTGCCCATGAGTTTGGTTTTCTATATAACCTGTTGCTGTCCCAATTGATGTGGAGAATGAAAACTTGTCTATTTAGGATTTTAATTCCAGCACGAGTCAAACCTAAGCCTAAGTTTCCATGACCACTTCGTTCCTGCAAGACATACGTCTGAAGACGTGCTGTCCCTAGGAAAGGAACAACCTTGAAGAAGCACAAAACCGTTAAACACGTGAAAGGTTTGAAAGCAGTGGGTATGTGGTGAGTGGATGAGGAAGTGTGTGTGGAACTGGAGAAATCAGAAGATGTAGGAGATGGTAACTTGAGGTGAGTAGAAAAGGAGGAAAGAGATCAAGTATTATAAATACTATGTTAGTCACAGCTTTCTAAAGGCACAGAGATGAGAGTGAGTGTAGATACAATATTTATTAAACTGACTTAAAGGATACAGTCTGGGTAATCTATCAATAGATGACTCGTGATGAAAAGGCTGTGAATCTAGTGTTTGTTCAGTCTGAGGCTTGATGTGATGCCGGAATCCTGAAGAAGTTGGATTTTATGCTGGTCACAGCAACAGGGTAGACAACCTTGCTATTGAGAGTAAGGAAAAGCGGGCTAAAGCAAAAAGGTTTCTTCTTCCATGCCCTTTCAGACACCAGAAGACGCCCAGATTTAGGGTGGTTCTTCCCTCTTCAGATATTCTGATTAACTAAAATCCTCACCGGAATGCCTGGCAGCTTGGGTTTTAGTTGATTCCAGATGTGGTCAGGTTGACAACCAAAATTAGCCAACATAAGAGTATAGGGGGGAAAAAACCCTCAAATCTATTTAGATTTTTGCACACACACACACATCTACGTTAAACATAGAAACTGCTTGCTATAAAAAGAATGTTAGCTGGGAGTGGTGGCGCACGTCTTTAATCCCAGCACCCAGGAGGCAGAGGCAGGCAGATTTCTGAGTTCGAGGCCAGCTTGGTCTACAAAGTGAGCTCCAGGACAGCCAGAGCTATACAGAGAAACCCTGTCTCGAAAAACCAAAAGAAAAAAGAAAAAAAAAGAAAAGAAAAAGAAAAAAAGAATGTTGATTATAACAGCTGGAGCACTGATACTCTTCCAGAGGACCTGGGTTCAATTCTCTGCACCTACATAAGGACTCCCAGCCATCTTATAACTCCAGTCCCAGAAGATTCAATACTCCCCAGGCCTCTACAGGTACCAGGCACGCCATGGTGCATACACATGCTTGCAGGCAAAAAGCTCAGACACAGAGAATAAATAATACATTTAAGGAATATAATTGTGTTCTGCAGCCATGATCTTTCAGTCCTGGGGAAAATTGGGAGGATAGATAGATAGATAGATAGATAGATAGATAGATAGATAGATAGATAGATAGACAGACAGACAGATGTCTCCTTTCAGCTTCTAATCTGACATTGTAAGCAAGTTACATGAGACATACAGCCTTGCTCCTTGATTGACAGATTTGCCAGACTCTCTTAGTTTCCACCTGTCAGCACCCAATACTATTCCAGAAAGAGTCTGACTCCCCACTTTCTTCCTCCCGTGGATCTCTGGGCCTGCAAGATTCTCTCTGCTTCTTGTATCTTGGGTTCTTGCATCAATCATGCCAGGACCCTTGAAAGATATGTTTGAGCACTGAACAAAGAAACCTAACAGGGAAATCGAAGGGGCTAAAATCCAGCCTAGCTCCTGGGAGACTCTGAGTTTACCCTGTAGAGAAGGTGGGTTTGTAATTCATCTTCCCAGGGAACTCGTTTTCTTGCCATTTGCAAAACTGCTGTGTAGACAGGCAGTGTTTGCTAGCATTGCCAGAACCCCATGCTGCTAGACAGTTTGAGGTCAATGCTATCACTTGGGCCCACCCCTCATGCTCAGCATCCATTGAGCTGACAAATAGTGAAGTAACATAAAACGGTCACATCAACAGGGAGAATCTGACCAGTTTTTCTCTGAGATGCAGAGGGGGGATAAGTAGCTCCGTTTGCTATAAAAGGAAATGCAGGATGTCAGGAAAACATGCAAGGAGTCTGAAAGAGATTTGTCTTCAGACCCCAGACCCAGAAAGGTATCCTCAATGTTGATGGATGCCGCCATTAGCAGAGAGTACATACTATGCTGCTTGGTGTATGAACTAAAGGTCTGGGTTTTTTCTGCGTACAGTTGCTCTATTTAAACTACCCACGTATAGGCTGATCTGATAGAAAGCCCCTTTGTTGCAACTCGTTGGCTGAGACCTCACCAACCACAAAACAATAGCTTTGAAAGAAGAATCATCTCAAGGTTTGGGAATGGGGAAACCATTTACTGTCTCAGTGGACCTCGATGGTCAGCTCTTCCTTTTTTTTTTTTTAAGTCAACATATAACATGGAGATAATAATTATTATGATAAATCTTTTTTTTTCTTTTCAAAGAAAAGAATGGGGTTTTTTTTTTGGCACAAACCAAGCAGCCACTTCACGAACAATTGGGCACCCAAACAATTGGAAATATTTCAGAAGAACAAATGAAGCAAAGGAGATCGCGGAAAGCAGGAAATATATGGGTGTAATTTTGAGCCTAAATGAACATGCGGGGCCATATACAAAATAACCAGTGAGATGTGAAAACTGATGTGGGTCTCTTTGATTTGAATCAGCAGGGTGTGAAGGACTCTTATTATTACAGAGAAACCTCAGTGCCAGTTTGCCCTTGTCCAAATCCAGGCATCCACAGTCCAGGCTTTGGAGATGCAGGAGCCCAGAGCTAAGGGGCCCCCTGCTGGGGGCTAGTGAGCAATTTAGAAGCCAACACTCTCGCCTGAAGATGGCTCGGAGGTCTTCCTCCTGTCATTTTTCTCCTGAAAATGTTTCTTTCCATTAGAAGTTTGGAAATGCTCTTGTAATATGGGAGTTCTGCTCGGAGAAAAGAGGTGGACTATATTTTCCCACTAAATCCAGCGAAATCGATATGCCATCACACGTGGAATAATCCTCCGTCCATACTTTCAGATAACCATGGGCAAGAAAGAGCATCCATCCTAGCTCAAAGAAAGAACCAAAGACTATGTTTCCCAACCCCCCAGAGGGCCTAACAGATTTTCTCCAGAAGTTTCTAAACTGAAAAGGGACACAGATGCAGAGAGTGCTAACTAACATGCAGGGCAATCATGAAAAGTGTTGCTATACACTCAGTTATCTTGTACACGCAGAGGAGGCATGTCTGTACCACGGCATATGCATGGAGATCAGAGGACAAACAGGCAGGAGTCAGTTCTATCCTTCCCCTATATGGGCTCCAAGGATCAATCTTGGGTGTCAGGCTTGGCAGCAAGTTCCCTTACCCACTCAGGCAGCCCAGCAGCCCAGAAGGCATTTTTAAAGCAAGTAGTTGTTTAAAGCTTATTTTTAGGTCACTTTAAAATGACCAGGAAAAAAAAATGAACAAAACTGTATAGTGTGGCAGGACTTTACTTCTGAATCTTACTCTGTATATGATTTCTCTATTCTCCTCTGTTTTCAAAACAATCCTTAGGAGCAATGTTGTTTTGTTGTTGTTGTTTCCTTTTCTAGCCAATGTAGAAAGGGAAATAAATTCAAAAATGACAGCCAAAGGAATGGGAAGGTTACGTAAAAACACCTTCCCAAGCCGGGCCTGGTGGCGCAGGCCTTTAATCCCAGCACTCGGGAGGCAGAGGCAGGCGGATTTCTGAGTTCGAGGCCAGCCTGGTCTACCAAGTGAGTTCCAGGACAGCCAGGGCTATACAGAGAAACCCTGTCTCGAAAAACCAAAAAAAAAACCACCTTCCCAGGTTGGAGCGATGGCTCAGCAGTTAAGAGCACTGACTGCTTTTCAAAGGTCTTGAATTCAACTCCCAGCAACCACAACCATCTGTAATGGGATCCGATGCCCTATTCTTGTGTGTCTGAACATAGTGACAGTGTACTCATAAAAACAAAGAAAGCTTTAAAAGAAAAAACTTTCCACTGCGGAGTAGACAGAAGGAGTAGGGCAGAGTCAGCATGCAGAGTCAGGGGGTGTGGGACACTGAAAAGAAGAGAGCTTTGTAGAAACCCTTCAACTGGAAAAGATCAAAGGACTTCCCATCTTGGAGAATAGAGATGGAAGAGGAAGAAAACCCCAGAAACTGACTCAACATTAGAAGATAACCATTCAACAATCCTGGACATCTTTAAGTCCCCTGGAATTCAAGGTGGGAAACTTGGACACAGTAACAGGACAGTATGGGATTTAAAAGACTTCCATCCAATGTAGGGGACAACAAAACAGAATCACTGTGCATGTTTCATTTCCTGGATGCACTTGGGCTCATCATAGGACAAATTGGATGATGCTACACCCAATGAAATGAACAGATGAGCCATGGTAATGCATACACTCGCTGAGAAAGACTAATCCAATTCCTTTTATCACAGTTTGAGATCATGTGGAAATAAAGAAACTCAGCCTGTAATTGCTTTTTTCCCTGTATTTATAATAAAGAACTCATATACTATGTAATTGTTTTTATTTCCTGTATTTATGATATAGAACTCATATACTATGTAATTGTTTTTATTTCCTGTATTTATGATATAGAACTCCTATGCAAATATCTAAGGTGATCAACGGTAGTCATACCATTCTACCTGGTATGCTTTACTAAAGGACAGGACAGGAGTGCACATAGACATGTGTATGAACAGCATAAAATCTGTGATAAGAAAGACTGCAGGACTGGACCCAAAGCATGACACAGTCTGGTAGAACTGTATTGTGTTCACCCATGATGCCTTGATGCTTATCATCCGCTGCCCACCCCCATCTTCTCACTGTGTTCAGTGAACTGGTAAAAATGGAGCAGACATTTGTAGTGGTCCAGTCACCAAAGTGACTTGTCCAGCTTTTAATCAGAAGCTAGAACTATTGAAATTTCACTAACAGGTGCAGGACAATGCTCCAAGTCTCCTCCTGCCACATTACCATAACACAGAAGACTTAAGAGTCTAAATGGAGAGAGGGACAGAAAAAGTGAGGGAGATGAAGGGGGCGGGGGACAAAGAAGAAAAAGGGCACAGTGAATTGCTAGACACTAAAACAGATGTGTTGGGCTACACATCTGTCACTCATGGAGTAATCATATTTATTAAGTTATGAGTTAGATAGAAATCATTAATATTTTCCCCATAGTTTATGACTCACATTTTTTATATCAGAACAAATATGGGTATATTCTAGGATAAAAATTCACACAAATTTGTGACATAAAAAGTAAGGAATTGCTATCCTTAGAAGGACAAGATTGGAATATTTCTATGATTTCTATGGATATCGATTAATGTCCGTGCTATTAGAGAACACTAACTAGGAATGGTTGAGAATCACCCTGGGGATTAGTCTATACACAGACAGGCTGGTCTCCAGTCGAGCTGAGGTCTAAACCCTGGAATGGTGATAAGTCACCTACATGACACAGTAGGCGTTCCCTCATGCTCCTGGAACTCTGGCTCCTTCCTAAGTTACTGCCCCCCACAGCCCCCACAAGAGAAGCATGGCTAGAAGTCATGTAGGCAATGTCCCAAGCTTCTGACCTTCAGGCTAAACTCCTCCCCAGTTACCTAGCAACAGTAAAGACCATAAGAGGGGCTGCTTGGCCCCACCTTGCTCTCTTACTCCTCTCTCTCTTACTCCTTTGCTCTCTTGCTCTCATTCTCCTCTCCTCTCACTCTCTTACTCTCTCTTTCTCTCTAGCCATATATATATATATATATATATATATATATATATATATATATATATATCCACCTTCTCTTCTTTCTTCCTGTCCTTCTACAATAAAGCTTTAAAACCATAGACAGTCTCTGCTCATCAAGGCTGTGCTCACTCTCGCATATGTGGGAACCTCTCTTCCCTCAGCCCTCTCTCCCATAACACCGGGGCTACAGGGTGTAGCCCTGGGGCCCCCAAGTTGGGCTGCCCCTTGTCCACCCCACCCCCCACTGAGAGGGTCAGAGGCTTGAATGCCCACCCAGGGCTGAGTGGAAAGTGTCTGGCAGCCCTCCCACATCAACTGTCCAGAGCATAGGTGGAACTCTGGCGGGACGTGGGTCTTCCCTCCCCCCTCTTCCCCTAGGCCCCTTTTTTTAGTTCCTGCAAATCACTATCCTGAAGTCTGCAGAAAGAGGAATCCAGGAGATACTGACAGCCCAGTCTTTGTGACTACTCATGGGAGAAGAGGCAGTAGAACAACTAAAACCCCCTTCAGCAGAGGTTGTCGTGTTGCATTTCAGGGAATGCAGATATGTGAACCCTTGAACGGGCAGCTTGTTTCAACTTTACTAATGACTAAACCCTATTAGAAAGGGCACGGTCTGGAATCCACACCATCTTAACTCCTTAGAAACAAATATCCATTCGTTGACAGTTTGTTTCCAGGGAAAGTGCTTTAAGAGATACTAATGCTGGGCTCATCTCCAACCCCTCATCACTAAGTAGTAGACACGTTTGCCTACACTGTTTCTGTGTTTGTGGTGTCTTTCCTCTGTTAAGACAGTTCAGTCAAACCATCATGGAGAATCTTCCATTCCCTAGCTCACCCAGCCCTGGCCTCAGCCTGCTCCCTAATTCTCTGCCATCTTATGCCTTCAGCTATCTCCCTGCCCACCTTCCCCTGGTTGGTATTTACCTCACTGCCTCAGATATTTATGCTGTAATCAAGTGTGTGTCTTGGGTGGAATTTTTAAAATAATGCAAGGAAGATTACTTTAGATTAAATTGAAAACTTTAGTAATTTGATTTGCAGGAAACGAAGAACAAAGTGTCACCACCCAAGTGCTTTTAAATAAGTCATAATTAATTAAACATGCATCTATGTTTGGCTGCTCAATTTATGACTAATTATGCAGAAAATGTAATTGCACACTGAAGTAGTCCATTGCATCTTATTTATGCTAGCCAGCGGTTGTGGGGGTTTTTAATGTTGTTGTTGTTAATGGTGTGTGTACCTGTTGAAATTGTTGAGATTTTGTCAAGACACAAGTAATCAGATGATTCTCCTAAAATATAGGTGTTCCTGTTGAGCAAACTAAAAAAAAAAAAAAAAAAAAAAATAGAATTCTTTCCTTGCCTAGCCTATTTTTACTGTAAATAAAATCTGGGGTACAGTTCAGTGGTAAGGACGCATGCACTGCATATTGAAGGCCCTGAGTTCAAGCCACAGTACTACAAGAAAATGCCTTTCTCTTCTGTTGTCCCCTATACTTGCTAGGAAGTCACACTAGATACATCTTTCCAGCTTCGTTTCTCCTATAGATTTGTGATCGAGACTTTTTATTTTCGTGGAAGAAGCCACAAAGCTCAAAGGGATCATGAATGACCATCACATTTGTGTCAGCCAAGACAGGCTTCTTTTTAATAACTCTAAAGGGAATTTGTAACCTTTCCTCCATCTTAAGACGCCTAATAAAGTGAATATCAAGGAAGCAAAGGAAATAAAACCAAATTTAAAACTTCCTCTGAATAAGTCATGGGAATAGGAGCTTTTATGAATATTTTCCCACCGAAGGGAAAAGGACACAGAGATAGAGGAAGAGTAAAAGTTTCAAAGGCTCTCATAATAGCTAACAATATTACAACTACTTTATTGTGCTTCCCAGAATCTTCTATGGCAGCTTTACACGATTACATGTTTTCTGTAGAATAAAATAAATCCTAGCTTCCTTTGTTTCCTGAGTGTTTATATGGAGGCCTTTGCAAAGAATTCTGATCAAGGCTCAAATTTTTATTGATCGGACTTGCTTAAGTACAAGGAAGGGTTAGGAAGGGTTCCCAGCATTCCCTTGAGTCCTTTGAAGTTGCCCCGGAGGTCGGACTGATGGTGGGCAGTCCTAGCGATGGTGGGCAGTCCTAGCGATGGTGGGCGGTCCGAGCGCACTGCATTCTGGAAGACCTGGGTAGCACTCTGGTATGCCTGTGGAGGGGGAGTGGTTAGTGGAGGTGGGAGACCCCAACATCTTCCCAGTCACGTACAGGTGTCACCTGTAAGAAACGGTCCAGCCATCAAATGCAAAGTCATTCTGGCCCTTCTGCATGAAGAAGCCATGATGCTATTGGCAGTTCCTTTAGACACGTTTCAAGGAAAACACAGCTTCTGGCCCTGCTTCGGGCAGGAAGCCTGTGAGGCAGTGACAAGCAATGGGGCACAGAAAGACATTCATCAAAGCACCTTTCCTGCCATTCTTCTGAAAGGAAAAGATCAAAGCAGTTGGGCCACCGAGGCACTGGAATTCACCAGGACCTTACAATAGAGTATGAGCAAGAACTGAATTTGGGATATGGGAAGCCACAGGGATCTAGGAATGGAGTTGCTTGTTACTTTTAAGTAGAATAACCCTGGCCTGGCATGCAGCTGTAGAAAGATGTCTAAGTGACTCTAACATATACTCTCTACAAAACTTCATGAACTCCTTCACCTGTTCTCTGGTTAAATTCTGCCCCAGCCTTCCTTGGTCCATAGCTTCTTTCCCCCAATGTCCCAACCAAGCCCAGCAGTCCGGACTCTGAATTGGCTTGCCTTGCCTTGCCCTCCCTTCTCAAAACAGTCTCCTGGTTCTACATTACAAGGTCCCAAGAGCTGGGCTGACAAAAGTCAGACTCTATTTAGAGAGCTAAGGATGGGAGTAAGCTGACTTCTTATAGGAGTAATAATAGAAGAATAAGTTTTCCTTCTTCAAGAAGAAAAATATAATAGTAACAGCACCAGCAAGACCTACCATTTAAGTAGGGCAGAACAGAGTAGAAGAAATGAACAGTCAAGCTGATAAAAATATTCTCCCTCTCACGTCTGGTTTGATCCCAAAACAGGTGTATTCAAGATGGGCATCATAGTGATTTCTCCCTGTCTAGCCTGTTGCAATCACTAGCATACATCTATTTCTGAGCATCAGCGCTCTCTCTCTCTCTCTCTCTCTCTCTCTCTCTCTCTCTCTCTCT
>NC_034600.1:37557995-37562757 GCF_900095145.1 Mus pahari | reverse complement strand
CTCTCTCTCTCTCTCTCTCTCTCTCTCTCTCTCTCTCTCTCTTTGGCTCCTTACGTCAGAGCCATCAGCAGTGTTCACCATAGCTGTCACTGTTATGAGTAGACCCTGTGGAGGTGCACAGTGTTCAGCATAAAAAATCACTATGGGCACAACCTCTGAGGCACTAGTAACATGGAATTAAGAGTCAGAGAAAAACATTGCTTACCTAACAGCGGTTGAAGGAAAACTACGAGAATGGGCACACATGCAAGACTTTTTCTTCAATTTTTCAAAAACGTTATTAGGAAAATCCATAAATACAAGCACTTATTATTGAAACATTATCAAAGGGGAGGACTTTTTTTGTTTGTTTTTAAGATGTGGCTTCACTATATGTAGCCTTGATTAGACTGGAATTCGCTAAGCAGACCAGGCTGGCCTTGAACTCATAGAGATCTGCCTGCCTCTGCATCCCAGGCATGTGCTGCTACGCCCATCAGTAGGTAAAAAATTTACAACAAAAACATGCAAGTGTGAGTATTAATCCTTGAAAAGAGTTACCTTTACACATTCAGAAAAGAAACACAAATTTATGAAAGATAATATTTAATATGGGCACTGTGAATGAAATTCATAATGGCACAGTATAATCAAAGCGAGCTGAAGGGATTGAGAAAATCATCAGAAATCAGTGTTGTACTAGACACGAGTAATATGTGCAGGTCAGAAAGCAAGAAATGTGGAAGCCATCGTCCACTGTGTTTGCTGACAGGACCATGGACGAAGGCTGTTTGTCATTGCGTGGGATTAAACCATTTCCAAGGCCACCCAGAACAAACTGGAAGCAACATTACTTCCATATTTCACGGGCGTGCTTGCTAGTGACAAGCTCACACCTCAGAAAAAGCTCCTTTGTCTCCCTAACCAAATGTATCTAATCCGCACTTGCTTAACCGAGACAGCAAAAAGTGCAGGGCACAGACATGGCCCTTACCCTCCAGGGGATTATAGTCCAAAGCTGGCAATTTGGGCTTTGACGAGCCTGTAGCATAATTAACGCAACTAATGGTGAAGAATGGGTCTTCGGCAAGCCTCGCTGCCACCAGACAGAGCAATTTGTAGTCATCACTGATCTGAGCCGAATTCAAATTGGTGACCCAAAGGCTTCACTGTCTCGGTGTTATTTTCAATCTCTTGGCGATCCAATCTCCACGAGTTTCATTTTTCATTCTTACTGTGCAGTCATCATCGGCTACCAAAGGGAAAGCCTTACAATCCAGACGCACTAAAAATAGCATTCTTGCCTCCTGAAAGCCAGACTCGGATTTATGACAGTTTTAAAATTTGGTTCTTCGTCTTAAAGTTCAACAATCTATAAGAACGGCGCAAAGTAATGCCTACCCGGTCTTTAGAGCATGAAACACCATAGCCTAATGCAGCGAGCGATCGGGCCTTGGTGTGATCCATTTACATCAGGGGGAGAGTGTGTGTTCCTTTGCCTGACAGGTTGACGTGCCTGCCTGTGTTTTCCACTTAATCAGCAGAATCATTAAAGCTCCGAGGGCTTTGATAGCCTCAATAAAGAGCATCTATTTCTGTAGAACCTATCACTATAAATAATTTAACCAGCATACCCCCCCCAAAAGCCTATAAAAAGAGGATGAATTATTCTTTCGTACTTAAATCATAGACCACTGTGAAGCTAAGCCAACAAGGAGAGTCCAGGTTTAAAATGAGGGCAGATGATGTCCAATATTAAATCCCCCCCCCTGGTTAAGTGAAAAGCAGGTTACAAAAAGCATAATCCATTTTCTATTTTAAACTTGTGTGTGTGTGTATGTGTGTGTGTGTGTGTGTGTGTGTGTGTGTGTGTGTGTGTGTGTGTGGTCAATCCATTCAAAAGTTCTGGGAGAAATAGACAGTCAAATGCTAATCACAGGGGTGACTTATAGAAGACAAAACATTCCCATTCTCTGACTTTTTACATAATCTAGTCTTAGAAAAATAAAAGTATTTCCATGTAGGAAGTCTCTCTCTCTCTCTCTCTCTCTCTCTCTCTCTCTCTCTCTCTCTCTCTCTCTCTCTCTCTCTCTCTCTCTCTCTCTCATGCATACACACACACATACACCAGTGCAAATCAAGTTGGTACATTTCCATCTGACTATTGACATATTAAGAATGGAGTGGCATGACCTAGGAACACTCTTAAAGACTGACATCATTCAGGACAACAAAACAACTGATGGAGGCCACAGTAAGAGAGAACTAACCTGGCCCTGCCCTGCCGTTCACATGACAGTGTCCCAGGGACAGCTGATAGTGAAAACTCTTGCCTACACATTAGAACGTAGTCACGGAAGTCTGACTCCTTAGATGAACAGCAGAATTTTGCTCTAGAAATGAGCGGGAGGAGTGTTCACCAGCCAGAAGTGGAACTTTAGTCACCTCTGAAAGAAGGATAGTTAAGGTGTGAAAGGCCTCCCTAGACAGGACAGGACAGACAATATTGGCTCTGGTTGCTGTAGGAAATTAGCATAACAATTGAGGACCAGAGCAGGGTACCAGCCAGGCCTGGGGCAGGTAGAGGGATAAGGCAAAGAGGATACAGCCAGGGAGACTCCTTCCACCAAAGTCCTGATCCCACTGGTGATGCTAGGAAAGAGGAAAGAGGGAAGAAGAGGCATCCTGTCAGCGCTATTTGGCTCTCCTTGATTCTGGGTCTGAACCATAGACCAAAAGGTCTCAGTATCTAAACTAGAACAACACAGGGCAGATGACGTCAATACCCCCTGCTAAGACCTTCCCCACAGCTGCTAAGATAATACTTCCTCTGGTGTTAGGTGTAGATAAATGGTGTTAAATGTGGATAAGAAAAAAGGGTTTGCGTTGATAATTCCAAAAGTAGGTTTCCTGAAAGCATACAGAATATCCTATCTCCAAAGCCAGCACCTCCTGTAAGGCAGCTAAGAGCCCCTGAGGTCCCGAATGTATTTAACAGAAGACAAGGAGATGTTGGTTTTGCATGATCTGGAAAGACTGAATTGATTCCATGCTGTTCATCTGGAAACCAAGTCATCAAGCAAGTGACCTTCCCTCTCAGCTTCACCAATGACATTCAGAATAAAGATTCTGACAAGGGAGATCCTTCATCCCAGGGCCTAGCATTACCTTTCCCTTACCCTTGTATACTCAGGAAAAACTGGTCCTTTCCTATCTTCCCTCCCACCAGCATTTGAGACATAGCAAGTGGGTTGGCAGCTTAGCCTCCATTCTCTTCCAGAATGAAGAGATCAGATTCATTTCAAATTCAGATCAAGACCAAAGCTCTAGCTTCCATATTTAAAAAAGAAAAAGAGGACGGCAGGATGTTTTAAGACTCCAGACACAGCCGGGGCGGTGGTGGCGCATGCCTTTAATCCCAGCACTCCGGAGGCAGAGGCAGGCTGATTTCCGAGTTCGAGGCCAGCGTGGTCTACAAAGTGAGTTCCAGAACAGCCAGGGCTACACAGAGAAACCCTGTCTCAAAAAAAAAAAAAAAAAAAACTCCAGACACTCGGGAGACTGCTATGAGGTTGTGTCCCCAGGAAGGAAGTGTTAGAGGGTATCCATGGTTACCCCGAAGGATAACTTACTCCTGAGGGATCTCTCTAGACCGTGTCACCAAAGCAAGTTCAGAACAGCCCCAGAGTCCAGTTCAAGTGAAGATCTACAGAGCCGTGTTTCAGCCAAAATCTCTGAGTGTCAAGATATTTCATTTGGCTTGCGGTGCCCTAACTTACAAACTGCACTTCTTTGGGAGGTTGATCTCCCACCGCCTCAAATAGGAGAACAGCATTTCTCACCTCCCAATTCACAGGACTAAAAGCCCTAGTGGATGAGCAGAATTTTCTCAGTCTTAACCACTCCTTAATGTGAGGGACCTGCTCCCAGGCGAGGAACGCCAGGGAAGGCTGCTCTAGGGGACTAGCAATCTAAAGGAGACATTGCTCCAGCCATTGGCCGGGGGCGGATGTGGAGAATGTCCCTCTTTTCATGGACATATTTTTTCCGTACCTTGAAAACTATAGCTAATCCTTCAATGAACATGAAACACAAATATCTCTCCGAAATGCTGAGTAAATTTCCAATTTCCTTCGGCTATACACTCAGAAGTGCCATAGCTGGAGCGTATACTGGTTCTTTCTTAATTAGTTGGGAAACCTCCACACTGTTTTTCCACAATGGCTGTCTCCCTATACATTCCTACCAACAGGGAGCAAGGGCTCCCCCTTTTGCTCACCTCTTCATCTGCATGTTACTTCTTTCCTTTGTGATAACAGCCACCCTCACAGGTAGGTTATGGTAGCTGGCCATGGGTTTTACTCTGATTTGCTAAATACTTGATGGTATAGAGAGCCCTTTCACAAACTGCTGGCCACTTGTATATCTCCTTTAGAAAAAGGCCCCATTGACATCTTTACCAGTTACTTAGTTGTTATTTGGTTTTCTGCTTGAAAGTTATTCTTGTACGAATTCCTTATTTTTTTAAGATTAAGCCATTATCAGAGATAGAGCAATGTTACCATTAATTTAGGTGTCAATTTGGTTGGATTAATGAATCTGGATAGCAAATGAACGTTATTTCTGAAAAAGATTAACGTACAGTGGTGGACTGAGCTGCAGAGGTCTCCCTTCAGTGACTGACAGCGGGCACCACCAATCTAGCGACCCTGAACCGGAGCTGAGGGGACGGTAAGTACCCACCCCCGCTGTGTGTGTGTGTGCGTGTGTGTGTGTGTGTGTG
>NC_034600.1:37547337-37557890 GCF_900095145.1 Mus pahari | reverse complement strand
TGTGTGTGTGTGTGTGTGTGTGTGTGTGTGTGTGTGTGTGTGTGGCCTGCCTGGATCCCAAGCCTGGATCTCCTCAGCCTCTCTCTAATTTTGCTAAAACTTCTGTTTTCTATAAATCAATCTATGGCAATTGGTTCTATTTCCATGGTTCTATTTCTCTAAAAAATATCAATTAATATTTAAAACCTTATAAATTGTTTTCGATTCAAAGTGTCCATTTTTACTTTATTTTGTTGACTTACTTTTCTATACAAAACTTTTTCAGGGGCCTAGAGAGATGGCTAAGATCACTGTAGCACGTCCTCTCGGTTGTCCTGTAAGAGTGTCACAGTTTCAAGTCTTGGGCTGAAGCCTTTAATCCATTTTGAACTGGTATTTGCCTATGGTATAAGGTAAGGGCTCAGATATCCAGCTTCCACCACAAATCATATTAGTGATTCACTCATTTATTTATTATTTATTTATTTATTATGTGTATCCTTTGTCAAGAATAACTCACTGTCTATGGGTAGCCTGTCCCTTCCCAGATTACATTTCTGATCACAGCTTCTCTTCCCTCTGCTCTCCTGCAGGGGAGTCTCTGATCACCTTACTCCTTTCATTGCTTTCTGGGGCTTTTGAGATATAACAGCGATTCGCAACCTTCCCAATGCTGCGACCCTTGAATACAGCTCCACACGTTGTGGTGACTCCCAATCATAAAATCATTTTCATTGCTACTTCATGACTGTAATCTTGCTACTGTTGTGAATTTTAATGTAGGTATCTGTGTTTTTCAATGGTCTTAAGTGACTCCTGTGAAAGGGTCTTTCAACACACCCCCAAAGAAGTCGCAACCCATAGGGTGAGAATAAATGAGATATCGTGTCTGCTATGGCAGCCATTACAAACTACTACAAGTCCAAGAAGAAAGTGGTTTGCTTCCACCTGGGTCTGTCTCTCTCTCTCTCTCTCTCTCTCTCTCTCTCTCTCTCTCTCTCTCTCTCTCTCTCTCTCTCTCTCTCTCTCTCTCGTTTGCGCGCGCGCGCGCGTGCTCTCTTCTCTCTCTGTGTATGTATGTATCTGTCTCTGTCATTGTCTGTTTGTCTCTATCTCTCTGTGTCTGTTTGTCTCTCTCTTTCTCTCTCTTTCTCTCTCTCTCTCTCTTACTTTCTCTCTCTCTCTCTCCCTTTCTCTCTTTTTCTCTCAACCTGTGTACAGACAGCCCCCACAGTCTTCTCTAGTGTGCCTTAGTTTGTCCAAGAGTCGTCTTCTTTATAATCAGTCAAATTAATTTAGAATCCACCTTAATGAACTCATTTTAGCTTGGCCATCTCTCTCTATGTTCCATTAGCATTCTGGGTACTCGTGGTTAGCCCTTTAGCAATAGAACTTGAGCAGGTAACAGTTCAATCCATAACTGTAATGAAGTTAGTAATGAAGAAGAAATGAAAATGGTGTGCCTTCCTCCTCTGAATGGGTCACAGGTCTTGCGGGGGAGGCATAAACCCACACACAAATTTAACACCTGCCACTTCAAACCAACCCTCAGTTCTGAAAAACTATAGAAGAAATTGATTAAAAACTATAGAAGAAATTGATTTTAAAAAAACCAGGTTCACAGGAATACTTTGGCTTCTCCTTCCAGGCTATATGCAGGCCGAGCCCAGAGACAAAAGTTCACAACCTCAAGAGCTCCACCAAGAAGAATCTGCAACTCAGAAAACTCATTCTTCCCATAGCAATAAGGAGCAATGCCAGAAAACCAGGTCTCCCCTGGGTCTCAGCCTGACCACCTAGCCTGTAACAGTTTGGAGCTATAAAGTCTCTCCACAGCTGGGATAGGAAAATTCCTCAAAATAATTCCCCTTCTCCTTCCTCTCCTTCTCTATATCCACATGTGTGTGTGTGCATGCGTGATATACACATGTTCTATTTATGCTGTGGAAACCCTGGCTATATCAAATCCATCAATAAACACACACACATCCACAACCACTGGCCTTCTACCTAGTTTCACTTCCTGGGTGGGAAAAGGGGGAGCAGGATCAATAAGGAGAATGAAAAGGCCACCCATTTCCCACTGAGGACTTTTGGGATAAAAATCTTAAGCAGGCCTGGAATTTTCACAACATTAACCTAAATACACCCATTATTAAGCAGCCCTGCTGCTGTGGTTTGTCACTGGGACTATATACCATTTAACGGTGAGTGGAAGCACCTCAAGTCAGGCTGCTGCCGAAATTAGTGGGGAGACTTAGTCCCCACTGAACAAAGTTTAAGGAAGCAGAGTGCAGGAGAAAGGAAGCCGTGTTGCGATGGCAATGCGCACCCTGCTCACACAGGCTGCCAGCCACATTTGCTTGCCCAGCTGGTGTAACTCCTAGAACAACCGGCCGGTTGCAGATCCCATCCTGCACAAATGACAAGCGACTGAGATGACGGCCTTTGCTTTTGGATGAGTTTCCCCCAAAGAAGGAAATGCCACCCATGTGGTGAGGAGCAGGAACTCGGTCAAACGTAGAGAACAGAGCTTAGACCAGGAACAGAGGGTGGGGGGAGGTCTCCAGGCTCCATCCTGCATTTCTATTCAGCTTCCCTAACAAAAGCCAGCGCAGTGGCACGCTGAAGTCACACATGAGGCCCAGTATGCTTAAATGGAAGAGAAAGATGCATCCAAGTTCAAAAGGACATTGGGTTTCTTGACTTTTTTTAGACTTCTCATTGCAGAAGCTGGGGGACCATGGCAATCACAGCATCTGGGACAATCAAAAAAAAAAAAAAAAAAAAAAAGAGTTAGAGACTGAAGATTATGGTCAGCAACTTGCTACCCAAGCAATGGCTTGGGTAGGTTGTTGCGCAGTGGCCTGGTTAGTTTCTTGTCAACTTGACATGAGCTAGAATCCATTAAGAACCTCAACTGAGAATATGCCCCAACCAGACAGGCCTGTGGACAAGCCTGTGGGGCATTTTCTTAATGGCTGATTGATGTGAGAGGGGCCAGCCAACTGTGAGTGGTGCCACCCCTGGGCAGGTAGTCCTGAATGGTGTGAGAAAACAGACTGAGAAAGGCATGGAGACTGAACCTGTAAGCAACGCTCTGCTCTGCCATGGCTTCTGTTTCAGCTCCTACCTCCAGGTTCCGGCCCTGACTTCCTGTGATGATGAACTGGGATTCGGAAGTGTAAGCAAAACAAACCCTTTCCTCCCCCCACAGTTGCTTTCGGTCATGGAGTTTTTATCACCGCACTAGAAACCCTGACTGAGACGGGCTCGCTGAGAGAAACAGAGACGGAAGACCCAAGGGAGACAGCAGCCAGCTTGGGCAGCAGAAGGAAGAGAAATCTCAAGAAGGGACCATGGCGAAGGATTCCACAGGTCACGTGTCACCTTGCCTTCACTTGAGGAAGGCTCTAGGGCAGGAGCAGGATATACAGGCAGCAACGCCTTGAAGGTGTTCACAGCCAATTGTCATTACCATTCCTGGCTTATTACCTCTACTCAAGACAGAGTCAACAGCAAGGTCCTGTAACCTAAATCACCTTCCTGGGACTGACAGGAAGATAAGCTCCGCTCCACTTGCTGTAGCAAAAAGACAAATTTTTTTTTTTTTTTACACAGCCAAGTTATCACAGTGCGCTCCGATCAGAATAGCTTTAAATTTACACATGCACATTTCCTGCTGACGGTGTTATTTAATAAGGCCTAAAGGAAAATTGAAAGCGAAGGCGAAGTGTGTCTTCTGAAGTATTTATCTTCAGTTCCTGACTGAAGAGATAAATTGAGGAGTTGTTTCTCAGGTAACTAAACTTTGCTGTCTGAGTTAGTTTTTTATGTATTCAATTTGCCTTTAAACCCGGATTCTGTGCAAAGTTCCATAACTGCTTTAAAATATGGGTTTTATTAGAGACATGAAGGCTGAGAAGGCAGGCATATTTTCTTCTTATTAACTCATCACACAATACTAGGGCTGGGAATGGAGATTTAGGATGCTTGCGTATCCAAATTGGGTAGAGTCAAGGCCAAGTCACTGTGTCTTTTCATGACCCTGAAACTAAATAAAGAAGAAGAAGAAGAAAGGACCTTGTGGTTTGGGGGTTGAATCGTGTAATATTTCACACACGAAAGGTCTTTAGTGCAAAGATTCTCTTCAGAGTGTTATGTTTGTGCCCTCACTTGCTAGCTAATGGGGCGCTTTGGATCTGCCTTGCTTTGCTTTGCTTTGCTTCCTTTTGGAAGTGAAGCTTTATTTTTGCTTTCACATCTCTTTAAAAGGATTTCTTTAGGGGGGGTCACAGAGATGGCGCAGTGGGGAAAGGTGCTCACCTCGAAAGCCCAACAGCCTAAGTTCAATCCCTGGAACAGATATAAAGTGGAAAGAAGAGAACTGGCTGAACCAAGTTGTCCTTTGACCACCACACACAGCCACATGTATGTACCATACACACGCATGCACACAAGGAGAAATAAAATTAATACAGGGCTGTCTTTAGAGTCAGTGAATGGGGCCGGGGCACACATCTCCACGTGTGTGAAGAAGAGCCTGGGTGACTGAGGGAGCCACAGGCAGTTCCTCTAGTTGACTACAATTCCAGAAAGTCAGACTATATCGTCATTCACATCACCGCTAACTCTTTCCCAAGTGAGAGATGAAGCATCCTCTGAATGAGCGGATGACAGCACAGTACAATGCAGACTGTGTGGCGACCACGTGAGGCGTGGACAGGACCTACCATCGGAAGGCTACTCTGCAAATGCCAGCCGCCTCCGACTCCCACAGGAATCACTGTGTGCTGGGACACAGGGCCAGTTCTTCCTACTTGGCAAAGAAGAGGAAGTCTTTCAGTGGTGCACGTCCAGAGAGCGTGCAGCCCGACTCTCCCCTGCACAGCTGCTACGCGCAGCTCCCAGTTGAAACCAACCTGCCTGCCGCTGAAGGCCAGAGTTCTTGTGAAGACCACACCTCCTAAAGAGCGCCACCCCCCGCAAGAAAAAGTTGCATATATGTGTGACATTGTCAAAAAAAATTTTTAAATGCATTTGTTTATGAACAAGATCTGCATGTCACCGGATGAAGTGGCCCATTCCTTTATGGCAGGCGATCTCTATGAGTTGGAAGCCACCCTGGTCTATATATAGGCTAGCCAGAGCTACAAAGTGAGACCCCAATCTCAAAATAAATAGATAAATAAATAAATAAAGCTGTATGCCCATGAACTCCTCAAGGATAATTCGCAGATATGAATATCTGAACAGCTGAGCATACAACAAAAAAGGACTGTATTGTTTTATTTATTTATTTATTTATTTATTTGGGTTTTTTTCGAGACAGGGTTTCTCTGTGTAGCCCTGGCTGTCCTGGAACTCACTTTGCAGACCAGGCTAGCCTTAAACCCAGAAATCTGCCTGCCTCTACCTCCCAAGTGCTGGGATTAAAGGCGTGCGCCTCCACCACCTGGCAAGACTGTATTATTAAAAGCTGTTTGTTCTAGGGCTGGTGAGATGGCTCAGCAGGTAAGAACACTGACTACTCTTCCAAAGGTCCTGAGTTCAAATCCCAGCAACCACATGGTGGCTCACACCCACCCCTAACAAAATCTGATCCCCTCTTCTGGGGTGTCTGAAGACAGCTACAGTGTACTTACATATAATAATAAATAAATCTTTGGGCCTGAGCAAATGGGGCTGACCAGAGCAAGCAGAGGTCCTAAATTCAATTCCCAACAATGACATGAAGGCTCACAACCATCTGCACAGCTACAGTGTACTCATATACATAAAATAAAGAAAGAAACCTTTAAAAAAAAAAAAAAAAAAAAAAAAAAAAAAAAAAAAAAAAAAAATGCAGATCTAACTTATCCAAAGTAGCATATATTTTTGAACTACCAAACGCTGACACAACAGATTATATTCTCATTCTCAACACGTTCCTGTGGGAACCGTGGGAAGGACAAGCCAATACAACTCTATGAGGATCTTGGAGATGCGGCTGCTAAAACCGGATTGAACACACAGGTGTCCGATGAGGGGATGAGGAAACGGAAGGAGACTAACAGTCTGACACAAGGAGAAGGGGAGGAACTGGAGTGGATGTCCTCCACAGCCTGGCAGCCTGAGGAAGAGTCAGGGAGGACCATCACAGCAGCCCTGTGTCCCTGGGGCACTGGCCTCTCTTATTACTGCTGTCCTCTTGGGTCATTGACAGGAAGCAGTGTGGCCCCCCCTTCAGGCCCCGGGGCAGCTATGTCTGTGGAAGATGAGGCACATTTATGTGACTGCTCTGGTCACCTTTTTTTCTTTTTTTTTACGACTTTAGCAATATGTATTAAAATTTGTAAAAGTAAGATTTATGGGTTAATGGTTCAGCTGGTAAATGCTCCTCCTGCCAAATCTAGTCACCTGAGTTTGATCCCAGAGACCCACATGGGGAAAGGAGAGAACTGACTCTTACAAATTGCCCTCTGACCTCCACACACGCACCCTGACATTCATGTACACAATCAGACTACACACACACAAACATACACACACACAATAATAATAATAAATTATTAATTAATTAATTAAATATTTTAAATGAGTGATGAGTGGGCTGGGGAGATTGTTCAATTGGTTAAAAAAAAATTGTCCCACTACCTACATAAGAAGGGCATATGTTATTAGAACCCTGTACTCTTAACACTAGGGACCAGAGTCAGAGACCTGTAGCTTGCAAGGCAGCAGTCTTGCCAACTAATGAACTCTAGGTTCATTGAGAGACCCTGTCTCAAAACATAGAGAATGAGAAAGGAAAACATTTGACCTCCAAACTCTAAACACACACACTATACACACATATACAATGCACACACACATATACAATGTACACACACAGACACACTCAGACACACCTAGACACACACTACACACACATACACTACACACAGAGAGATACAAAATACACACACAGACACATACACTACACACACACACACACACACACACACACACACTTCCCCTTATCCAGAAAATAATTGGCCAATAATCACTAGATTTTTTTGTCTCCAATAAAACTAATCATATTATAAGCTAAATCTTAGTTACTCTTTAAATTAATGCTGCAATCTGTCACTTATTTGATGCATAACATCTGCCCCTGAGAGATGACTAAATTAATTTGAATTCAAATGAGAACAAAATTTCACTCCGCCACGGTTTGGCCCCAGTCAGGGCAAAGCAGAATTCTGGATGCAGCGTCGCAGCATGTGTAACTTAGAAACAAATTGTTACTTAGAATAATTAACTCAGAAATCAGGGTCTCCACTCGTTAAAGAGTGCAGTAGCAGGTGGCCGGTCTCATTCTCAGACCATCCAACCAATGTACATTGAGCAAACACCCACTGCTGGCAAATACTGTGGGTTACCACTCAATGTCTATTCTCTCTTCCACAGTCACAGAGCCTTTATTTATTCTGAGTGACAGTATGCCTAGGCTCAAACAATAAGTCAATGGTAGTACACAAATCCACAGCTATACTTCTCCACTTTTCCTGACACTAAATGTTCTAATCTCCCTTTTGCATCTAAGAATGACTATGGGGCCTTGAATGGTGGTACACACCTGTGATCCCAACACCCAGGAGGCTAGGCCTAGAAGAATTATGATATCAAAGATTGCTGGGGCTATAGAGTAAGTTCCAGCGCCCTCCCCAACCATCTACATATGGAGACACTGACTCAAGAAAAACCTTACTATGGGACCCAATATTACCAAAAAGTTCTAAGGAGAGGTCTATTGGGAAGTGTGGGAGAAGACCGTGCTTCCCTGGGAAGAGATCCAAGTGGCAGCATGGACTTTCTTTTTTTTTCCTTATGCCGATGTCACCTATGGAGTGGTAGCAGCAATCTCTAGATCATGAAGCAACAAACAGAAAGAAGTCAGCACACTGAAGATGACAGAGGAAAGGCACAATCACTTCCTGTGATTACAAACCCATGATAAAATTAGGAAACTTGGAGACTCATCTCAGCCAGGCAATGGTGGCCCACACCTTTAAACCCTGCACTTTAAACAAAGACAAACAAACTATACATACATACATACATACATACATACATACATACATACATACATACATACATACATACGGAAAACAGGAGTATTGGGATGCCTGTTAGTGTTAATTATGCAGTAAAAACAAAGAACCAATGAGAATCCAACGCTAGGAATCCCAAGGTGCACTTAGAGCCCAGGTGAGTAGAACCCATTCTCATTCAAACCTGGTACCGGTGTAAGCAGCTGCTGTAACTTTTTTTGGAGGGCAATTTAGTAGCATCTATCAGCATTTAAAATATGCAGATCCTCTAAAATAGCAATTCCAGTACTGGGAAATTTTCCTACAGAAAAACACAGGTGCGAAAAGACCTACGCGCAGGATTACCCATCATTTGAAGTAGTAAAATATTAGAATCATCCTAAGTACAAAATAGGAAAATAAGTTATATATTCATATGCATGCATACAATAAAATGCGTGGCTATCTTAAGTAAATAATAAAGTATGTAGAACATGGACTAATGTAGGAAGAATGTCACTGGAGACACATTCTTAAAGTTAAAAAAAAACAGTCTATTCTATTTTTCTGTTTTATTAAAAACATAAAATATAAGTTATCCATGCTACACGTGAATGCCGCTGTGTGCACAGAGGAGGGGAAAGCCTTAATGGAGAGAATCAAACATAAAATGGGGCACAGGACATTTTCTATAGCTGTTACTGATGTTAGGGGAATGGTAACTGAGATCAGACAATAAGAGTCAGCATGGGAGACAAAGGGTAGAAAAACACAAGATTCCAAGTCGCTCCCAAATACCAACCACCAGGCAAGTCCTGACACCAAAATAAAACCACTCCTTAGCCCCTACCTCCATCCCCACCCTCACACCCGCACACACCCCTCCAAATAAAGAGCAAGAAAGGAGCTGGACCTGGGGGCACAGGCTTTTGATCCCAGTGACCAGATCTCTGAGTTTGAAGCCAGCCTGGTCTACAGAATATGTTTCAGGACAGCCAGAGGTACAAAGAGAAACCCTGTGTTAGTAAAACAAACAAACAAACATAACAAAAAAAAAAAGGAAGAAAGAAAAGGGATCAAACTCTCAAAGTCATTACCAAGATAAAGGAAATGATACCTGGGTCTCTAGGAGACAAAGGGGAACAAGGACATTGTGTTAGAGAAGTGGGAAGCACCTGGTTTGTTAGAGAACTGGACAGATCGGAACATGGAGAAGTCCAACAAGGACTGTTGTAGAGCTATGTTCCTGTGGGCGGCCAGACCATCACTACAATGTCTAAGTCCTCCCAGTAATGGATGTTACAGGCTATGCTTTTGAAGCCTGTATCCAACGAGGTTCTATTCCATTTCCACTGGCTGGTCTACCGTCTCTCCTTTACTGCCAGACACAACGCTCTTGAAATCACCACCACCTCCCTCCCCCCAGATAATATAGTTTCATTCGAAGGTTTCCAAGGGATTTTGTTGCTAAAACAATTACAAAGTATAACAAATAATAAATTCTACTGTTAGGCAGTAGAGCAGGTCTATTTCACCTTTACAGTGTAGCACTGCTGCCTGCATTAGCACATCTCTCTCAGATCTTGATTATGAACTCAGACACTAAAAGCCAACATGTCCATCTTTTATTGCCAATCAGTTTTCTAAATTCCCCTTCCAGCCATCTCCTCTCTAGCTCAGCTCCTTTGGTGTGAGTTACGATGTTATCACCAATGGGCAGCATTAGCTTATAGATAGGCTCATTATGGTTCAGAGCAAGCTCCGGACCTGTCCGTCTCATCTCAATGTCTTCTTAACTCACCCAAAGCCATTTCGTAAGTAAGGTCATTGAAGCTGAGGGAACAAATGGAAAGCTGTCTGCTTGAGTCCGGAGACTTGGGAGAATAAACTCAAGGTCTGGATACAGATGAGAAGAAGCGGGAGTGAGTTTATGTAGATACTGACAAAAGAGCTAGTACTAAGGAATTATGGGAAGGGGGCGTGGTCTCCACGTGTGACAGCTACTCTTGGTTGTCAGCTTGACTACATCTACAGTTAATTAAAACTCACCGGGCTGGGTTCACCTGTGAGGATTTTTTTCTTAATTAAATTGTTTGAAGTGGGGAAGCCCACCTTTAATAGGGATCTTCTCATTCTCTCTGACAAGTTTATTCCTTAATTGGCAGTACTCTCTACTTCTCTGGGATTCTGATATATACTGGAGACCAGCTGAGACATCTAGCCCCATGGACTGAACAATTACTAGATTCCTGGACTTTCATTTGGTAGAAAAGCCATTGTTGGTCTTGCTGGATCACAGCCTGTAAGCCACTTTAATAAATCTTGTATATATAATAAATCTTGTAATATATATATATATATTACAAGATTTATTTATATAAATAAATAATAAATATAATAATATTTATTATTTTATTATATATATATATATCCTGACTAATATACAATGGGAAAGAGAAATACTCTTCTCCACTACGAGATATAAGAGGAAATGACCTTAAATGATGAGACTTTGTGGGA
>NC_034600.1:37539606-37546079 GCF_900095145.1 Mus pahari | reverse complement strand
ATGCTTTCTCAGCATCCAATGAGATGATCATGTGGTTTTTGTCTTTGAGTTTGTTTATGTAGTTGATTACATTGATGGATTTCCTTATATTAAACCTCTATAAGGACTTTTAACTGCAATAGGCATTAATCAACTGAGCAATTACCATAGAAGTTTACTAAAAGATAATTAGTGAGCCACATACTTTCTAGGAGGCCCAGAAAATCAGGCTTGGAACTCACACTGCCAGAACAGTGTTCTCAATCTCACTGAAGCGAATTGGTCTTAAGACATTAGCCAGGCACAGTGGGACATGCCTGCAATCCCAGCACTTAAGGAGAAGTGCAGGAGAATCATGAGTTCTACTGAGCCCAGCCTGAGCTGTACAATGAGGCTGAAATGGAGGAGAAGGAAGGGATTGGCTCTGGGTGAGGAAGAGGAGGAGAAGGGGGGAATGGCAGGGGTGAACCGGCAGAGAGAAGGAATAGCAAGAAACAGATCCAGAGGGGAAGGAAAGTGGGAAGAAGAGAAGGAAGTGAGGGAGGAAGAGAAATGGAGGAGGGGAAGGTGGGAGGGACAGAAGAGGAGTGGAGGGATAAAGAAGAGGGAAAGATAGGAGGAGAGGAAGAAAAAGAGGAGATAAAAAGCAGAAGGAGAAGGGGAGCCAAGATGGAAGCAGTGGGAAGAGAGGGAAACAAGAAGAGGGGAAGAGAATGGAAGGAGGAAAGAAAGGAGCCTGTGTCTCAGGGGAGAACATTTTCCTTGGTTTACATTGCCAATACCAAACACCAGAGTCGAGGTTGCTGGATCTGCCACAGGCATCAGCAGATCACCTCCTCTTGACACTGCGCTACCCACACTGCCACCACCAACGGCTTCCTCGCGGCTCTCCCCCCATACAGCTCCATGCTCCAAGACCAAGCCCTGTACAGATGCATCTGTCTGGCCTTGAACCCAGGGCGACTGAAAGGGCCATCTAGCCTTTTTAACTCTACAGTGAACGGCAGCAGAAAAGCAAAGAAGTGTCATCTACCACGGGATTGAAAAGAGTGAAAGGTTTGAAATATCAGACAGTCGGTTTACATTAACAAAGGTGTTCTGCAAGCCTGAGAAAGGCAAGAAGGGAGTCAGACCCTCGGTCCTAGAATAAATGGATGCTAGGGTTCAATGTGGAGGGAGAGGTGAGGAAGGAACAAGGTTGGGTTTTGATGTTTTTTTCTTAAACCATTTTTTTTCCAAATAAAATATTTATCAGTTGGGTAGTGGAGACTTTCAAATGAACTAACACTGATAAATTGATACTGTAGAGTATCGATTTGATGATAGCTTGAGCCAGTTCTTACATTCCTGATCTGTGGGGCCACACTGGGCTAAATATTTTCTCAGCATCTTTGTTATATGGTGCAATTGGACTCACTAATGCTGGGCCAGTGAGCATTGCTGGTAGATACAAATGACAATGGATAACCAGCCAAGTTTGTTGTTCAGTTCCAATTCTCAATGACACACATCATCATCCATCGGGGGTCCAGTCAAATCAGCGACTTTCAGCATGACTCTTCTAAAACTCAGTATTTCAGATGACCACAACACCACTGTCAGATTACATCTGCCTTCATCCAATCGACAGGCAGTAAACACACCATCATCTAAAGAAAGTTTATAATGTAAGGAGGTACATACGTAAAAGGGTCAACTAAGACTGTAAAGAGAGCTTCCGGTGTTGCCAGAGGTCACGGTGGAGACTCTGAGCAAGCACAGGTTTGGAAGAGAGGATCATACGCACTGGGTTCAACCCTTGTGGGGAATGTATGGAAAGCATTCATTACACCCAATGGAAGATGGACTCAATAGTTTCTAGGGCCAAGGAGCAACAACCCTCCAGGAGCCCCCAGAGCCACCCACGACCTGAGGAAAGGAATGCACGGGCCAGGAACAGAGCAAGCAAGCATCGCTGCTGGGAGTCACACCGTGTTCATGAGCTGTAGACTCCAAAACTACCACATATGTGTGCCGTCTAGACATGAAGCGGAGGCAGTATACCACCAGACGTCCCCAGATCCACCAGCACACCACAATCAAACCGCTGGAGCGAAAAGATGCTCTTCTAAAATCAGAAGCCTCTTCCTTCAAGATGTCCCTCTTGTGCCCTCTAGTGACAATGTTTGGCATTGCGCTTACTGCAGAGAGAACGTTGCTTCTCGGTCCACTACTGCAGAGGAAGATGAGGTAGCGAATTGATAACTGATACAGTACAGTAAAATAAGCCCATAAAAATGGTCAGTCCATTCCATGTTCAAACCTCTCCATTTGTCTCAAATATATCAGTACATTTTATAGAACTTTATTTGTAAAATAGAAGCAAGAGCCAATCAATTGTAAATTATATATGTGTATATATGTCTGTGTATGTATATGTATGCATGTGTATGTGTGTGTATGTATGTATGTATGCATGTATGTATATGTATGTTTATACACCCTTCCAAATGTTGTTAAGTGAGGAGGAGGGGTTTTGGGGAGGTGTATTGTTTTGTTTTGAGATTGGGGTCTCATGTAACCTGGGCTGGTCTTGAACTCCAAACACAGCCAAGGACAACCTTAGACTCCCAATCTTCCTACTTCAACCTGCCAAGTGCCGAGATTACAGGGATGCACCACCACACCTGACTCCAGTGTATCTACCTTAATGATATTCATCTTAGAAGAAATTCAGTCCATTGCTCTACAGACTGAGTGAGTCACTTTGTAGATCTGCCCATCTCTGACTGGAGCTGCTTTCTCTTTTCCTGTCCCCTCCATCCCTGGAAGATTGGAAGCTGGATCTACAAAGATGGTTAGAGTCCAGTGTTTTAAAAAGAACACCCCGTGCCCTGCTTGTTCTGCTCTTTCTGTTGTACCTCGTGATGAGCACAGTATTGGCTCCCCAGTGTTTTTATGTGGAAGAGAATGGGGGTGTGTGATGTTTGTGAGCACCATATGTGTGTAGCCCATAGGTCATCCACCCATCACTCTCCACCTTATATCTCTGTTCATATATGTCTGGATGAATGTCTGTGTACCATGTGCAGGTAAGTTTCCATAGAGGCTGGATAAGGGCGTCTGGTCCCCTGCAACTGAGGTTTCGGGAGGTTTTGCTCTGCCCGGTGTGGGTGCTAAGAAATGATCTCAGGTTTTGTTTTGAAGAACAAAAACAAGTGTTCTTCACTGTTGAACCATCTATCCAGTCCCTGAATTAGTTATTTCCAGGTAAGAGCTCACATTAAACCTGGGACTTAGTAACTCACCTAGACTGACTTGCCAGAAAGATCTAGGCATCCCCCTGTCTCCACCTCCCTAGTATTTGGATTATGTGATTACACCACCATACCTAGCTTTTAACAGACATGCCAGGGATATAAACTCAATTCCTTAAAACTTTCACAGTGAGCATGAAACACTTCGTGAATGACGTAATGCTGGCCCCATAGCCGACTGTGAATGCCAAGGTTGCCTTCTGCAATGAGCTAGTCGATATTGACGAGCTCAGGAAATACTGTTTGTTCCCCAGCAACTGTTTGAAGATTCAACTCGTCACTGGGAGGTTCAAAATGGACGTTTCTGAATTCAGCCTTTCCCTCTCTGTCAGTTGGCACTCTTTTGTATACAGCAGATTTCCTTCCTTCAAGTGGAAGTCAACCCTACTCTTCCTAAAAAAACATAAAAATGCATTTTCAGAGTAAAGAAAAGTCCGTTTGGGCTGCAGAAAAAGATCTGCTTTAGAGAAGATCTCAGGAATACTAACGCATGCAGGGATGACAAGAGAGGTGTTCCCAGGAGACCTATGACAGGGGTGGCAGGAAGCTGGAGGGACACACCAACATAAGCCATCCACTTAGCAGTGTGCCTTTGAGGAGCAAGAGCTCCTGTTTGTCACTTGATTATCTTTCCAGTCACCTTCAGCATGTTGGCTGCAGCATATTGATGCCGGCTTGGAAGAAGTGGCTGTTGCATCCACAACCAGCCCTGCATGTCTAAGGAGCATCAGCACAAAGAGCTCCCCGGGCTGCTGTGGGTGAAAACACTCACAAAACTTCACGTGCAAACAAAAGGGAAATGTTCTTCTGTCCTTTTGCTCTTACACTGCTTTATGTCCTCAATATTGTAATAATCCACTGAGGATCGTTAAATTATTAAATAATTAAATAGATTGTTAATTAAATAGATCCCAAATAGACTGCTAAATAATTTAATGACCTACTGGGGATCATTAAACTACCATCTCATTTAAAATATGAGGTCCAGGTCTGGAGAGATGGCTCAGTGGCCAAGAGTATTTACTGCTCTCGTAGAGGACGAGAGTTTGGTTCTCAGCACCCACACTGGGTAGCTCACAACATCAAGGAACTCGTTACAGGGGACCCCAAAACTCTCTTCTGGCACTCCATACATGTGACATACACTCACACAGATATACACACGTGCACTAAAATAAAAATAAAGAAAAAACTTGATAACTTCTCCTAGAAACCTGAGCTCTGATTCATATGTACTTAAGTGGTTTTTTTTTTTTTCCTCGATGGCAAGATGTCTTTCTTCTACAGAAGGACTTTATTCCAAAACAATTTTTATTCAGTTTACCTCCGGATTGCTGCCCGCCTCCCAGTCCCCTCCTCCCACAGTCCCTTTCCTCCTCCCCTGCCTCTTCTCCTCTGAGAAAATGGAGGTCTTACCTGGATATATCCCCCACCCTGGCACGTCAAGTCTCTGTGGGACTAGGCACATCCACTGAGGTCAGACAAGATGACTGAGTTGGGGGAATGGATTCCACGGGCGGCAGCTTTAGGGATAGCCTCTGCTTCAGTTGTCCAGGATCCGATCCACATGGAGACAGAGCTGCACATCTGCTACATATGTGTGTTGGGGAAGGGCTACTTAGTCAAATTATTACCTCTAGAGTTGCATGGAATGCCTTGTCTGGTTGGAAAGCGAGCTAAGAACACTGGGGTGAGACTTAGGACTCGAACCCCCGGACCAGAAACGCACACATTCCTGGAATGAAGGTTACGAGTCTCCAGTGTTACAGAAAAGGAGCGAAGCAGGGGCAGGAAAAGTCTAGATTGTGGTCTCAGCTCTCGGGTTCTACACACGACCTTGACAAGCTTATACTTCAATGTCCTCTTTCTAATGCTATCACTTGCAAAACCATAATTTTCAAAAAAAAAATTCCTAATTTTATACAAATATGTGAAATTCCTTTTTCCACCCAAACCATAAATATAATAAGCTGGTTAGTTCACTTGAAATGAGTGAATGGACATTTTACAGGAGTGACATTACATGTAGGGCTGGGGACACGGCTTGGTGCTGGAGAGCTTGCCTGGCAAATACATTTGGTTGGTTGGTGTGCTGTTTTTAAGATTATATGTATAGGCTTTTCCCAGCTTGGTTGGCGACATTTCCTTGCTGTTCAGAATTTGCAGCTTAAATTCTACACTTGGGAAGGGTAGGTTTTTTTACCAGGCTACTCCCAAATGACAGCCCTGAATGGATCCCCATGTCTTCCGGTGCAGACGATGCCGAGTCGTCCTTTCTTGCTGGCCTTTTGGCTGCTTCCCAGATGCACTGCTATTATGTCCTTTCACACGGCCCTCACAAAGGTGAAGGAGAACTTTCTCTGAATATAGCGTGATCCTGCGATGTGAGCCCTGGAATCTGAACCTGCTGGTTTGTATGTGATTGAATTTTCAATGAGACTACCCCCAGGGGCATTCGTAGTCTCAACACCGCAAGAAGAGAGATGATAAAGAGACTTGAAGGAAACCCAGCAGCCCTCGGGTTCCAAGGCGGCCAGTTCCGAAAGAATCAGTGAGCCCAGGCAGACTTGCGAGTAATCGACAAGAAGATCTCATTCTGACGTGAAGCCAGTGTTCAGAATAGACAACGGGCCACCAAAACCCCACCAAATGAGTATGGGGAGCTCTCCCAACTCCCAGGGACCTCCACTGCTTCACTTGAGGACATCCTTGTTAGTGATGTAGTGCTGTGTGCTAAATTATTCCCAAGTTTAGCAGTTTTTAAACAGCGGTAAACATTTCTCATTCGTAGTACCTCTGGGCCAAGTGAGCTGGGTGATCTCCGCTCTGCGTATCTCGCGAGGTTGCAATGAAGCTGTGAACCATGTGTAATCATCTGAAGTCTTCGCTGGGGCTGTGAGGGTCCCCTTCTCAACCCACCCTCCACCAAAGCTAAGCAGCAATGGTTTGCATGACCTTTAAGGAAGACTAACCTGTAGCTACTGACGACACTGATCAGAAGCCGGACCCTAAATTCAACCCACATTCAAGGTGGGGGAGAGAGGGGAGAATTGACTCACTTTTCAGAGGAAGGAGTATTAAGTTGGGGGGGGAAGGGACACAAATTTTATATATATATATATAAAATATATATATATAATATATATATATATATATATATATATATATATAGAGAGAGAGAGAGAGAGAGAGAGAGAG